>NC_061486.1:16494139-16794139 GCF_022539355.2 Hippoglossus stenolepis | reverse complement strand
AGAAAAGTCCAAAGGGGTGAATACTTATGCAAGGCACTGTACAGACAGAGGGCACTTGCTCGGCTCCGATTGAGAGTGACAGGCTATTCCTTAATAAAACATTGGACACATGTACAGTAGACCCTTGAAATAGGTGAAATTAGAGGGAGTATCACCTATAGTCCAGTTGCTTCGTCTGGCTAATGGTCGGTTCAAGGTTTTTATTTGGATGAGTCCAGGACAATTTGATAATCTACTGGAAATAGTTTGATCCCTCATCGCAACAGTGAAAACTACAGGGAGTCCATTAGTCCTGCTGAGTGGCTGAGCATGTTTTGGGGGTCGGTCATATTTGTTTTAATGTCACTGCTATATTATGGATTGAGGCCTAGTCTTTATCCAATGAGCCTGAAAATCTGAAAGGTGTAGAACGTTGATTTTTAAATAGGCATCAAGTTATGATTGTTATCACAATACATTACATTTCATTTAGCTGACGCTTTTATCCAAAGCGACTTACAATAAGAGCATTCAACCATGAGGGTACAAACCCAGAACAACAAGAATCAAGAAAGTACAATTTTCTTCAAGAAAGCCAAACTACAAAGTGCTATAAGTAAGCGCCATTTAAGTGCTACTAAATCGCTTTTTTTTTTTTGTTATACAAGGTATAGTCGGAAGAGGTGTGTTTTTAGTTTGCGTCGGAAGATGTGTAGACTTTCTGCTGTCCTGATGTCATTGGGGAGCTCGTTCCACCATTTAGGAGCGTTTAGCTCGCAGTGAGGGAGCAACAAGCCGATTGGCAGATGCAGAGCGGAGTGAACGGGCTGGGGTGTAAGGTTTGACCATGTCCTGGATGTAGACTGGACCCGATCCGTTCGCAGCACGGTACGCAAGTACCGATGTTTTGAAGTAGTGTGAGTGAATTTAGGTAGGTTAAAGATCAGTCGAGCTGCTGCATTCTGGATGAGCTGCAGAGGTCGGATGGCACTAGCAGGTAGACCTGCAATAGTCAAGGCGTGAGATGACGAGAGCCTGGACCAGAACCTGCGCCGCCTTCTGAGTGAGAAGGGGACGTATTCTCCTGATGTTGAGAGAGTTGGTGTACAAAGAGAAGAGGAGGGGACCCAGGACGGAACGTTGAGGGACCCCAGTAGTGAGAGGACAAGGTTCAGACACAGATCCTCTCCAAGTTACCCAGTAAGTGCGTCGTTGAGGTAGGATGAGAGCAGGGAGAGAGCATAGCCTGAGACACCCAGATCCTGAAGGGAGGAAATAAGGATCTGGTGGTTCACTGTGTCAAATGCAGCAGAAAGGTCTAAAAGGATAAGGACAGAGGAGAGAGAGGCTGCTCTAGCAGTGTGAGGCTGCTCAGAGACAGCAAGGAGGGCAGTTTCAGTGGCCTGCCTTGAAACCAGACTGGTGAGGGTCAAGAAGGTTGTTATGGTGGAGATAGGAAGAGAGTTGATTAAAGATAGGTCTCTCAAGAGTTTTGGAAAGAAAGGGGAGAAGAGAGACAGGTCTGTAGTTATTTACTTCTGACGGGTTGAGGGTGGGTTTCTTCAGGAGAGGGTTTACTCTTGCCTCCTTCAAAGAGTTAGGGAAACAGCCAGTTGACAGGGAAGTGTTGACTTATACTTAAAAATATTTGAAGTGAATGCAGGCCTGCTTCTATGCAATAACGGAAAGCATGAAATAGGGTTGGACTAACAATCCTGGTGGACATTGTCAAAGTTCACATTGGCAGGATATAGTTCACTGGGAGGAACATGGAGATGGCATGAGATGTTGCACCATTGGTCCTACTGGGAGAAAAACAGTGCTAAAATAATAACCTGCTTTCACCAAGGTTCACTTCCTGGAAGTGACCCATCTGGCTCAGACCTGTGAGTGCAACAAACACAGTTGGCAGCACTCACGGGAGGGAACGCTGCCAATCTTTCCCTGGTCGCTACATGACTCCTACAGGTTGGTTAGATGTCTGCTCAGCAGGGATCGAGTGTGGGAGACAGCAACAAAACCCACTGAGAATCTAAGGAGGTCAGGTTTGGTAATGACACGGACTGTATGCATGGTAAGAAAATGGTGATGTATGTTTTCCTGTCTTTCTTGTATTTTTTATCACTTTGATTGCTTGACCAAATATCTGCATCTGAATTATTATTTTTATATACCACTTTATGGTGGTTATATAACATCTACTCTGAACTCATGATAAAAAATATTCAACTATTAGTAGAATTAAAAGAGGGTTTGCCAAGAAGGCAACAAGTGCATATCATATCACTCAACCCCCCCCAAACCGTCTTCATCAGTCTGACTATTTCCATTCAGTCCTCTGACCCAGCCGTTCTATAATAAAACCATGATCATCCTCTTTGTTCACCTTCCTGCCCTCTCATGGTCATCTACCCAGTGGCCCACACCAGTCCAGAGAAAAAGTAAAGAATGTCTAAACAAATAAAATAGCAAACATGCAAAAGAGACAGAAACTCAACCTTTACACCTCTGAAGATAGATGGAGGGAACACAGTGAATCCAAAAACAACATAAAAGAAGGAAATAACAGCTTCTGAAAAACAACATCACACGGTGACATATTCATATTTCACCAAGCGACCACTCCAAGGAGGAAAGTGTGTAGTCTGTGAAAATATGAATTAGTATGTGTCCTGTGTGTGTGTGTGTGTGTGTGTGTGCATGAGAGAAATCCATTTGGGACAGTTGGGGTTGGTCAGACCAAAGAGGTTGCTAAAAACAGGAAACACATGGTAGTGGAGGCAACAAAGCTCACATCAAAGCATCACACACAGAGACGCATACAAACCCCTTACCCTCACCTTAGACTAATCATAACCTGAGCTCCAAAACCAAGTCTTAACCCTGAAATAATAGTCTGGAGCCACAGGGACCTCAATTTTGTAAATTGTGTTTGTACTCGGCTACCGAATCAAACCATAGCATTCCAAGGATGTTTCCCTGAATCGCTCGATAAACACAAAGCAACTTATGTTACCGGAATGTGAACAGCACTGCAGACCTTATTTTACTTCATGTTCCCACTGCCTTGTGAGAAAATGCAGTAGAACTTGAAAGGCTACCTAATGATGGTAATATAAAGTTTAAAGAAAAAGGTCAAATGTTATGTTATGAGCAGTAACAAATAAATTGTAATTGAAAGTACTGCAAAGAAGAAGGATTCAATATAACTGTGGTAAAAATATGTATATACCCCAGACTCTATAGGTGCAGGCGGTACCCCTGAGACAGTCCAGCACATAATAGTGGGCTGTAAGATGCATGCAGGTACATGGAACACCACAACCAAGCGGCTGGCATTTACAGGTCGTTTACTCTGTTTCCTGTGTATCTGTGTGCACCTGTAAAACAGAGCAATTGGGAAACTATGGCATCACAGCTTACATCACACATTCCCACTATAGCTTTGTGTAACGACCATGCATCAGAAAAAACTACAATAATCAAAGCTATGCATCACTTTCTCTATGTTTGGTTCATACGGCTAGGTCAAAGTTTTTATTAAATTAAAGAGCTGCTCTGAGTAAAGCTGCTCTGAAGACACCCAACAGAGAAAAAGGCATTTTTTAAGTTTTTATTGCATTTACCTGAATGTGAGTTTTAAGTGTGAAAGACAGTTTTTAGATCAGACAGTAGCAGGAAGACAAACAGTTCTGTTCTGGAGAGCGTGGACACCCACATGCAGGTAGGTTATCTGCAGTGTGAGAGGAAGTCTGCTCTCTGACACCTCCGTCTGACGGCCATAACTCATAACAGCACACAAATAGATACAAACACAATAGATACTGTACGTGGATAATGATGTGACGGTGTGCTTTCACGGACCGACACAACTAAATGAACACGCAATGTAGAGCATGTGAACAGACACACACAGACACACACCGACACACATAATGGCACTACATAAAGTTCAGACTGCATGGCCGCCCTGAATGCCCCTCAGCTACATAATTTACAGTGAGTGTCTGACCTGTTTTTGATGATGTAGGTGGAAAATTCTCGACGATTATTCATGTCTGTGCAAAATCCTGACTCAGAGATAAAAAATTATTATATCACAGCAATACAATGTGCTTAAGGGGAAAAAACAGTCTCAACGGCTCATGGTTGCTTATTTGTTTCCTGTAATCTACATTATGTTTGTAGCGAGCAAAGTCAGCTGCATAAAGCTTGGACAACATGTTAGGTGTAGAGTGTTGACAGTTCATTATATAGACTGAATATGGCTGTAGACTCAAGTGTGGATTCTCAGTGAGAAGGACCAACATTTATATTGCTTCAAAAAAGGTTGCCAGATTGAATGTAGACATCAGAATATAATATATTGGTGCTTTAAGACATTTCCACAGTAAATATGTCAAGCTCTATATATTATGTATGCACCCATGGGTCAATGCACCTTCTCTCAGTATTTTATGAAAATTGCAATTATGGTGAAGCTGATTGAATATATAAATTACAGGATCTCAATCACTCCAACGAGCTGCGTTATATTTCACATGAGGACGACGTGTCAGAACGTGTCACATGTCCAACTTCCCTCTAGATCACGTCAGGGGTGGAAGACACAACACTACACACTCTTGATGTTTTACTACATGCTCAAGAGGATTGATGAAAACACATGAATTAGTTTAAATAAGTGAAAGTTTATCCAGCAACAGAAGAGATTTCACAAACTCCGAGTGTAGGACAACTTAGCTCAGCACGAGTCACAGTGAATTTGACAGCAGTCGACAGTAATCGATCTTTTCCTTTGCCATCTTTAACACTTGTCCCCAGATGAGTCAGTTGGCTTTTATATATTTTTTTCTGTTAATACTTCAAACTGTAACTTCTTCACTTTAACATGAGTTTTGTAGAAACCAATCCCTAGTCGGTGTGTACGTTTTGTCAGTCAGCTCTGATGCTAAACTCCTTACAGAGAAAATAAGCCCGTTTGCTTTACTTGTCCGTTACCACTTCAGATAGTAAGCGAGTTAAATGTAGCTAGCGTAACACTGCCTACTGGAAAAGTAACTGGACCTTCAACTAAAAGACCAAATTAAATAATAAGCAACTACATATGGAAAGCAGTGTTTCCCACAGAAGTAGATTTTGGCTGCTCCATACTAATACAAACGATCTCTGTCCAGACAAGCATTTTAGCTCCGTATCTCTGTTCATACCAACACATCTAAAAACGGATATCACATGTCCATTTATGTAAACCGAGCATGTGTGTGCTGGTGGAGCCATGAAGTTTGTTCTTTAGTTACAGAAAATACTCAGAAAAAGGAAAATCAATGGTGAAAAGTAAGATCAGGGATTTTCTTTCCCTGGACCGACGTCGAGGTGGAACTGTTACTGACGACAAGCGTTAGCAACACTTTGCATTCCCCGCTGGTAGTTGACTTGTGACTGATAAGAACCTATCAAACATCTCCATTTTTGCCCATCCATGATACAAGACAGCGAAACTAAAGAGAACAAAATGGGGTGAACAACCACTTACCAAGATTTACCACTTGAGACTGCAGAGTAGTGTGGATTACGGCGTAAAGGAAGCAACAGTGATGTGTTTTAAGACTCAAACGTAGCAGTGTGGATGTAGCCTCTTTTAAATCCAGTATATCTGTCTACATAAAGTTATGTTCCCCCCCAGTGTGTGTTGTAAACTTCATTTGCATATTCATCACATCCTAACTTTGATGCATCTTCCTCAGCTTTCCTCCAGGTTTAATGACACAGCTCCACATCTTGCGTCATCCTAAATATCAAATGGGGGCCTCATGATTGTTCCAGTGAAAGTAAGATGGAGAGGAGGAGTCTGACTCGTGTGGGAAGGAGAGTTAAAAGCATTTTGGAGCCATTAACACCATTTTCTCTCCCTTCACAGCCTCTTAAAGGCAATGAAGTCTGACACCATGTCTGTTTCAGCGACGTCTGCTCCGACTCTATCTGTGTCTAATAGAAAGGGTGAAATCATGTTGGATGAAGATCAAGCTCACACTCCTCCCTTGAATGAGGTTTAATTTTCCTCCGTCTATCCCTGTCGTCTTTTACCATCCTCCTACTCTTCACCTTCCTTCTCTCTCTCAAACAGACGTGAACATGCTCCTCATTTTTTTCATCCATTAGAGAAACACCCTCCCTCTTATTTCTCTTCCCTGCATTTATCTACTGTCTGTTTCTTTTAGCCCATCATTTTGTTCAGAGTCAAAACTTCCATCAAGCTCTCCCCCCTATTCGTGCTCTATAAAACACTTTGACTTTCCATTTGATTCTTCCATCTATGTCTTTTTACCTTTTACTCAATCACATCACCCAATCTGTAGCTCTGGATACAGCATAATATGAAATAATTTGTTTTGTTCCCATCCACTGATCTCTCAATCCAAACCCTATATCTTGCTTTGTTTTTAAGGTGTGTTTACTGACCTCATACACAACAAGTAGAGTTTTATGATGCTTATTAAAACAGAAAGAAATTATGAAATGGACGAAAGTGCTGAAGTTGCCATGACCTTAACCAACCCTGAATGCACCACCTGTCTCCACACACAATCCTCTGCACACTCTCCATTTGCTCAGCTGTTGTGTCAGACTGCGTCTGTCTGCCTGCTTGGCTGAGTTCGTCTTTACTAATGAAGCATGTTAGTGACAGAAACACTGAGCTAATCCTGCCCAGGATACAGCACTTAGGAGAATTACAAACACACAAATGAACAGACTATCCAACCGGCTTGGGGGGCCCCCCCCAAGCCGGGAGCTGATGTGCTTCATATGCTACAAGACAAAAGAGGCTCTTTCCACCCTAAGATAAGTAAATACAAACAAATTCCATCAAGTTTTTTCAATCTGTTAAAAGAAACGTCTGAAGCCTTGAATTTGTTTTAATCATAAAGCATTCACAAACGATGAAAGGCTTTTGAGGCACGCTGCGGTCATATAGCAACAGTATTGTGCTCCACAAGACCGAGGATTGACAAGAGCTACTCTCAGTAACACTCCACTGCTCTGCTGATGTAATGCTGATGATATGGGCGAAAGTCAAAGATAGCAGCCTCTCACACACAAACACATTTTCATCATCATCATACAAGCAGAAAATCAAACCCACACATGTAAGACAGATGCACGCAAAAATTATGCGTGCATAATAAGTTTAGATACATAAATGCTTGCACACACACGGCATGCTGCCTGTTTTCGAGACACATCAAGTCTTTGGATAGCAATGTCATTCACTGGGAACTGGTCAAGCACAAGATGCAAAAGAATACAAAATAAGACGAAGTTCGCTGAGAGATCAGAATTGTTTTGGTCTGTGACCGGTGCCATTTTTTTGTATACAGAAATAATGTGTGATACTATGGAGAAAAACTTCCTGAACACAGTGACATCACTGATAAACATTTACAAATAATAGTTGTTGTAGAGTTGAACAGAACTCAAACCTTCAGGTTTCTCCAAACTTTTTCAGACACTGTGCCACAAGCAAATAAGGAACTTCAGTTGTCTTCAGGTAATGTGTCTGGGTTTTTTGGGTGTAGTTTTAAAGGCAGGTGGAAGCAAGTTGGGATTAAAAGAAAAGCATCTGTCAGTAGAGATAGCATTTTACAGCCATTCAAACAAAGTGCAAAGTGATGACGGAAAGAATAATCCAGAGCTGATCACTTCTTATTCAGAGGTACCTCATGGAGAAATGAAGAGTGAAGAGTCATCACACCTTCAGTAAATAAACTGGTGAGGGCGGCTTATGTTAGAAGAGCGTCTGAAGAAATAACATATTTGGTGCCTCTCTGTTCCTATGACAATGTTCACCTGACGTAAGAAGCAGTTCAACCGTGTTAGAAACCAGCAGCACATCACAAGGACAGCTTTTAGCCACAGGAGGGGGCATCCACCAACCACTGCCTGATGTTTGATTAAAGAAGAGAGCCTCTGTGTCATGCTGCAAACCGACAGCACTTCAAACCTAGAATCGCATGAACGTTGCAAATTATATGGAGCTGTGGATTTGCTTCTTCCCAGGAATAAATGGTGTCTGCCCATGTGTGGTCTGCAGCAGCAGGCTCTCATTGCTTGACACTGCCCAGACTGTGGCTCTCCTCCCACATAGGTGCAGCCAAGGTCATGATGAGTCATCACTAAAAACTAAATGGATACAGGTGAGAAAAACTAAAGTGATGAAAAGGCTCTTTTTCTGGTGCAAACCCCCACCGCGCACTGGTCACAAACACAGATCCCCCTTTGAACTGGTGATTTGGTACAAAGCCTTGCATTTACCACAGATCCAAAAAATGATTGAGTTGCCCTTTTTTTTAAAAACTGAAAATGGACCCTTTTGGCTGCAGAAAAAAACCCTGCAGGAATCTACACCTTGATTTTATACCTTAAAGCCTCAGATGCTTCAGGCCAGTTAGCGATGAGACACCATGCTGACAGTGAAGACTGGAGAACATGATGCAGCAGTACCATTTCTCATGGAAGACAATAGGGTAGAGATTCATTAGCCTAATAATGTGCATGTTTATTAGTTTCAAATCCCAGACTTTGATTGATTTACTGTTTCATCACAGTGTTTAGTGAGCCGAGGTTGGACAGGATTCTAAAATTTAAAAGTAAGTTAGGGGTTTCCTTGGGTTATGGGGGGGGGGCTCAGGTGCCTTACAGCAGCTTTATGAAACTCCTTCTCTCTCCACAGTCGCCAAAGTGCTGCTCATTGTGGGAGCTGTTGGGTTTCTCTAAAATTTTTAAGGTCTTGACCTTCTATGTAAAGTGCCTTGAGATAATGTATATTATGATTTGGAGCTATAAAAATAAAATTGAATTATCAGAGTGGTACACAACTGTCAACATTGTTTTTTTTCTGTTCCTTTGCAGATGCAGCACCCAAGTCTTATAAATGTAGAGAAACCCCTGCATCTGCTCTGACACACACACACACACATTGGGTCACTTTGCATACGACTGCCACAAACTACAACAAAAGGCCTTTATGTTGTCTGCTTGTGTATCATCTCCAATATGAAGTGCGTGTGCGTGTAACTGTGCGAGTGTGTGTGGGTGATCCATGGTTTGTCTACGGGCTGGTAGACAGAACCACGGTCATAAATCCGCCCAGCTGTAACCGCGGTGATTTGCAGGTTCAGAGAAACCATAAACAGCAGCACTGAGCGGCCCACTGCCCTCAGAGGAGGCTGAATTAAGTGGTGAGTGTGTAGCTGTGTGTGTGTGTTTGTGCATGCCAAGTGTGTGTGTGAGCGTGTATCCCCTCTGGTGTGCGAGTTTGCTCAAGGGCATCCTTTGCGGGAGATGAGAGGTGAGTTTGGTGATTGGCCGAGGGTCTGAAGAGTCATTAATCTGCGCCGCCTCATTGGCTGTGACGGCAGAGGGGAGGGGTTAGTGCAGCTGGTCAGTTAGCCGCTGTCAGTTTTCTAATCTGGGACATTCTTCAATATTAGACAGAGTGCAGAGGATCACTGGGGCCAAACTGGAACCACTAAAACACTTGATTTCTCTGGCCTGCCTGAGTTTTTTACTGGGGGGAACGCTGTCCTGATTATTTATTTATCTATTTATTAAGGTTCAGAGACAGTTAAATAAGCAGAAAAGCGTTTTTAAGATTGGAGAATCCTGATCACATCTGCCCCCCCCCCATCGCTGTGACTGCAACAATCAATCAGTAAGAAACGTCCAATGGTATTTTAAAAGGGATTCATAATTATTGTATATTTCTTACAAAATAACTGCAGGGTATACAGCATACTATGAAACTGAGTCAAGGGAATAATATTATCTTCTTTTTTTGTTTTACAGAAGCACATTCAAGCTAGAACATTAACTGGGGGTTAAAAAGCTGATGCCTTTTTTTATTTTATTTTTTATTTATTTATATAATTATATTTAGAATGTAACAAGAAAAGTATATTAGGTGTGCAGAGAGAGAAATAGAAAATAGTAAGCAAACATAAACGTAATACAAATAACAATGAACGAAATAAGGAGCAAAATATTTATATATACACCAGGAATATTTATAAAATACAGAACGGCTGCACAAGTATAGTCTTTGTACTGTGAACATAACATTTGGAAGTTGTGCAGAGTAAGAAGGTCTGTGTGTGTGAATATGAGGAAGAGAATGGGACTGCTGTGGAGGTCTGATCGTATATATTTTTTTAGTTTTTCATTCTCACTCTCCTAATCTTCGTCAGTTAATCATTTTTATTTTCACCTCCCTCCTCCAAACCCATTTCTTTTTTTATGAGAGGAACGATGGACGGTCCAATCTCCAACAAGATTGTTTTTCCTTTCAGTAGGATCTTACTTCACAGATAAACATCTGCTGGACAGTAGGTGAAGATAACGTTGGACAAATCCAATATGAAAGAAAGGCACGCAGGAGTTTTACGGTTGGCCCAAGGGGCAACATGGCGATGAGGCCAATACGGAAGTGCAAAAAGCTGCAGTTCACTGGGTGGCCACTTGAGGCTGGCTCCAAGAAGGAGTCAATTCCCATTGACTCCCATGTTAAAAAGCCCGACTTTAGAGCAGAATTAAACCTGTTTACAGCCTGGTTCAAAAAACGGTTTTAGTCTCAATCACTTAGTTCTTCCTTCATGACAACTCTGAGGGGGGTGACTTTTTTTCTAACTCACTCGTTTAAATTATATAGAGGTTTGATATTATGAATAATTATCACTTGATGGACAGGTGACGTCACCGTTAGCTCGCGACTCCAGCTCCTAGCCTGTTGCCTGCTCGGCTTCACCTGAGCTAACAAGCTAACAGGCTAACCCCCGTCACCGAGCAGGACCTGAGTCTGTGGAGAGGTTTCACTCACATATCGGATGAATAATACGGTTTGATGTTCGGCTTGTTCTCCTGACGGAGAAGCTAAAGACGTCTGCGCTCCCGTTTCTGTGGTAAGTAAAGTTTATTTTATGTTTGTGTTAGTAGTGATGAGCAGGTATCGGTGTCTCTGTACCTGGCTTGTTAGCTTAGCTCCGCTAGCCTGCAGGCAAGATACCAGCAGTAATTGAGATGCTAACGGGACCGTACGGGAGTTATTGAACCGACATGAACCGACATGAACCGGTCCACACAGCAGAGAGAAGCGTTATGAATCTTTTAAACTGAGACAGGAGACTGTGTGTGTTTAGAGAATAAGCTCCACCACGTAAGATATCTAATGTTATGTTGTTTCACTCGCCAACCCATTTGACTTGACTACGTTACACAGATTATTATTCTGCAGAAACAGATTTACTGTGATCAACTGAAACGTGAGTATTTAAAGTCACATCTGCATTTTAAGAGCAGCTGTTTAAAGTAGAGAGTTGATGTGTTGTAACGTGTTAGTGAAAACTAAACTTGTCTGCTACATTCAGTTTTTACATCGTTAATCTTAGGCAGACTTTACTGAATTATTGTGTTAAATAAGTGGACATGCAGAATAATGTATTTTTTTGTCACATAAATAAATTATAGGAAGTGTAACTTTACTAGAATAGACATTCACATAGAGAACCTGAGGCTAATGTCCACCACCTATTTCCTAAACTGAAATGATTATGATCTGATGAACTTTGAAGTAATAAACTTTTATTTTTACCATGTAAAAGTCTGTTAAGGAGTTAACCTGGCACATGTATGACTTTACATATCTGTGTATTTGTGTTGAATGTTCCTCTAGGTGACTCAGACAGCCTGCACCTGTGGATGTCCAACATGAGACACAACTGGAATCCAACCAGACTGAACACTGAGAGTCATCACTTCAACACTGACTCCAGGTACAGACCTGTTTTCATAACTTACAAACAATCAAAGCAAAGTATTGCACATAATACATAATGTATTAAATTATATATGCAATACTATTAATGTGGAAGAACTCCATACTGTACATTCATTGTCTTGGTAGTGCACTGTTTAATCCAAAACCATATTCAAATACATAGTTGAATATCCACAGAAAATAAGGATACAAACTTTGTTCATAAGTAACACTTCCTCTACAATAATGCCATACTTTTATGTTTCCTGTCATTTTATTAGGGACAGACGAGCCTGAAGGACACAGCTGTGCTGACCGTGTTCTGTCTCTTATGGCAAAGAAGAAAAATAAAACACTGGGTTTTTATCTAAAGTGTATCAAATCAGAAAGTAAACGATAAACATTGTTCTGATAAGTGTTCATTTTTTTAACCAACCATAATGAATATAGAAATTAACTCTATTATCCATGACACTTAGCAATGACTGCCAACTCTAAACAGTTGCAGGCCATCTTTAGTTAAGGGAGGAAAACATGAAGTGTTGTGAAGATGAAGCTGGTGCAGGTCGTCCTCATGTTGACCAGCCTGAAGCTGCCGATCTCCACCATGTTGCTGCTGCCACAGTGGATGCTGAGGACATCAGGTGCTGCAGTGCTTCATCTAATGAAAAGAAGAAACTCACTATAAAAGGATGTTTTATGTTGTGTATGTTCCAGCAAAGACTGGTTCTTACAGTTTATTCTGTGTTCAGCAGGTGGAAGCACCACAGATTTCAGACAGAACCGATGTACTGGGCTTTGGGTTTGTACCCTCATGGTTAAATGCACATATTGTAAGTCGCTTTGGATAAAAGCATCAGCTAAATGAAATGAAATGTAATGTAATGAAAGAAATAAAACCATTATATCCATTATATATACAGTCTATGGTCTTCATCTGTGATTAAAGTATGACTTTGAAGTTGATCAAAGGAATCCTCCTTTGATAGGAATCCTCCTTTGATCAACTTCAAAGTCATACTATTGTAGAATGAAACAGATCATAGCAAATTAGCTCACGTATTTAAGAGAAACATTTGTCAGTGGAACCAGACACGATGGCCGTGAGCCAACGTCAGACACGAGAAACTTCTCTCCAGTGACTTTCGACCATCAACAGAATACTCTACAAAAACCTTTGTACACAGCTACAGAAGAAAGTACTCTACAGAAACCTTCTTGCTACACTGCAGCACCTGTTAATCGACATGGAGAGGATCAAAAGCTCAGGAGATGAGCAACAGAAGTGCAGCATGAAGAAAAGGCTCCGCCGAGCCCTCCAGGACTCGCAGAGGGAGAACCAGGAGCTGGCGGCTGAAAACGCCCGTCTGAAGGAGCTGGAGGCTGAAAGCGCCCGTCAGGAGGAACTAGAGGCTGAAAACGCCTGGCTGAAGGAGCTGGAGGTACTAAACGGCCGACTGGAGGCTGAAAATGCCTTGCTGAAGGCTGAAAATGCCCGGGTGAAAGACCTGGAGGCTGAAAACCAACGGCTGGAGAAGCTGAGGGCTGAAAACGCTGCTCTCAAAAAGCAGATCACCATGGAAAATATTTCCTGGGGAGAAGAGAGGAAGAAGATGGTCGAGAAGTTGAAGTCTTCTGCCTCACTTCTGTTTAAGTCCAAAGATGACCTGACCAGCTTGATTCAGCTCGTGGAGTCTGAAAAAGCCAAAAAGAAGGAGCTGGAGAAGGAGCTGAGAAACATGAACATGAGCTTTAAAGTAAAAGAGGAAGAGGTCGTCTCCCTCTTTAAAGTAAAAGAGGAAGAGATCGTCTCCCCGAATGCAGACCTGAAGCTCCAGCAGGACAAGCTGCAGCACTACATCCTCAAAAATGAGGGCAGGTCCGAGGAAATAGAGGAGCTACAAAAAAAAATTACAGACTTAGATGAAAGGAGGTCCACCGAGCACGAGGAGTCCCTAGAAAAGGAAATCAAGCTGGAGGATGCCATAAAACTCCCGGTCCAGCAGAACATTGTGCTTCAGGTACGTTACACCAACTCATTCTGATTGAATAATATTGGATTGTTGATTTGTTTCCGATTCAGACTTTGAAAAAGAAAAGAGTGAAACTTATGTTGTCTCTGTGTTTTCAGGAACAGGCCTTGAAGACTGACAGCTACAAGGAGAGGGTCAAGAAGGAGAAAGAGGAGAAGAAAGAAAGGAAGAAGAGCGAGAAGGAGGAGAAGATGGAGAAGAAAGAAAGGAAGAAGGAGGAGAATATGAAAAAGAAAGAAAGGAAGAAGGAGGAGAAGATGAAAAAGAAAGAAAGGAAGAAGAGAGAGAAGGAGGAGAATGAGGGGACGACGAGGAGGAGGTTCCCCTGTTTTCTCTTCAACTTCAAACCCTCCTAATCTCCTCTCCCATCCTTTCTCTCCCTCTGCCCTGTCAATCATCCCCTCATCCCAGCTCCCCCCACTACCTTACACCTTAACCCCCTCCCCTCCTCACCCTCCATCTACCTGTATGTGTTAGGAAATGAAAAAGAACGATCTATCAATAACAGTGACCTTTCCTCTGTCTAGTGATTCCAGAAAGCTCTGTCAGTATGTGACTTGTATATCTCAAGAACTGTTCTTCTTATCAGCTACACACATGTTTATTCAAAGGCCGATTGAAGAGCAGTTTTTGTGACTGTTGTGTACTTTGAATAAACAGACAACCAGCGCTGTGGCTGATGTTTGGTCCAAAATCAAAATGATGAAAACCAAACATTTATATGTAAAAAAAAAAAAATATCTATTTATATTTTATGCCTTTGTATTTTAGCTGGAAAACACACATTCTCCGCAGCACTATCCTTTTATTAGATTTAATTATATTATTTTGAAAGACACTGACAGACTATGTATCTACTTAACTTTTCTGCTTATTATTCTGCATCAAAATATACAGAGGCTGTACATCACGTAATAACTCCGCTGCAGAGATCACATGGTTTTGTTGACACCCCATTGACACCGGTGTCGGCTATCCTCACAACAAACTCTCTTTACGTCTTCATCCCAGTCTATGGGTTGGACCAGGGAACAGGGCTGTGTCCCAAATCACTCACTCATCATAATATAGTCTATGGGCGGCAATTAACAATTATTTGGCTCATCAATTCATAATCGGATAAAAAGACAAAAGATACATTTTACCCTTTCCAGCAGTTTATTTGAAAAGTTTTTTCTTGTACAATGCTGTTAATGTATTACAGATATCTGCAATGTAATAATGACTATAATTCTACTTTTATTCTGACTAGTCATGAATTCTAGATGTCCTAAATTTACCTAAATTCAAGATACCGTGAATTAAGTTTGAACCAGTCAGGAGGATGTTGAATTATGATATGATATGATTCAACTAAAAACACACACATGATTGACAAAAGTAGTTTGATACTATGTAATTAGAGGTGTTGAAAATTGGAGTTTTGAGTAGTTAAAACAGAATCAAAGATATTGTTTAGACTCAGAATGATGTTATATAAATTGTATATGAAAATTCAAGAACGATTAGTCAAAAGGATGTTGCTGATATCTGTAAAGTTCATGCTGGATAGTCAAACTTGGTTAAGAAAAGTTGAAACGGCTTATCCTGTGAATGAGACAGAGAGCTGCCTGTCTGTCAGTCACAGCAGACCAGCTGCACTGAATTCATGTCTGTATTTATGTTAAAGAGTAACAATGAAATATCTCCCAGCAGGTTGTTTTTGGCCTTTAGAACATAACCGCTGTGCAACAATCAGAAAATGATGGTTTGTCGTAAAAAAGTGTGCGTTTTCATTAAAGTCTCAAAGAAAACCTGTGTAAATCATTTGAAATCAGCTCAACACAGTTTGTGGCTAACAGTGCTCTTCGAAGGCTTTAATGTAAAATATTCTCACACTTTTAACGACTGTCCTCCGCTGTATCATTAGCGGCGTTTGTCTCCACCATTTTTCAAATGTTTACGCCACAGAGGACACAGCGTTGTCACGTGAGCTACACAAGGCACGGGATTGGCTGGTTTACTGCCTCCACACCAGGACACGTTGCCACAGTGTGTGCCCTGTATTATAACAGACCCGACTAATTGATGACTAAACAAAGTGCCAACTATTTTTATGATCGATCAAATCAATTAGTCTGCTGTATAATGAATTTGCTTTTCATTAATATTATACCCTATATAGTGGAGTCATTGTATCCCACAGTGAATCTAGAAAAGTAGTCTCCAACCGATGGTCTCTATAAGCAATATATACCATCATGCATTGAGCTTGCGGTGCAGACAGGATGAAAATGGCGGAAAGACGAGAGGAGGGAAAGCAGCACGTCTTGGTCCTGATTCTTATCAAAAATATCCAAATTATCAGAGATCTGCTCAGACACCTTCCAAAGTGCAGATCTTCAAAAGCTCTGTATCCATGTGTAGATGACAATGACATCACAGCTGACTTTGCACAAGCCCACAGTTGCTTTGTGTAATGAGCATGTGCCAGAAGCAACAATGGCTGGTATACAGGTTTATAAACAGGCTCTACATTTGGTTAGCACTGCGAGGTCTAATTACAAGTTTGCAGCTAAATTTACCTTCACTGCACCACATTACCAAGCTGGTACCAAGCTGGTACCAAGCTGGTAATGTGGTCACACACATCTGCCTCGGCCATTACTACTTAGACCACAGCGTTTCTCTCTATTATTTAGCGGATCATTGATGTTGACTTTATCGCCACCGAGATGCTTGTTTGAGCGTTTAGTCATTTGTGTTCTCTTTTCGACGGAGATATTTCAAAAACCAGACACCATTCACGCCAACAGGTTGGAAACTGATTGATTCAGAAAGAAGAACTCATGTAAAATCAATCCAGCAAACGGATTCTGGATGGTTTGTGTCCAGTAACGGTAACATTGATCCAGCATGAAAAAAATAAACTGCAACTACCTCAGTATTCTTCAATATCTGGGATAAAAGTCGATGTATATATAAGATAATATAACATGATATAATATAATATAATATAATATATACTGTAGTTCAATACAGGATTCAAACTCAATGCAAGATGTCCAGTACAAGGCAGAGATGGAAGATTAATTTTGACACAAACAACAAACAATAAAAAAGTGACAGTATATTTTAGAAGTCACTAATGACAAGGAATAATTCAAGGAATAAGTAGCTCCAGACACAGGGAACACAGGGAAATCAACAGCTGATTCCAAACAGGCAGGTTTAGAACGGGCACTGCATTACTTGGGATGGACACAAACTTTGGAACACCTCTCAATGTAAACCAGTACAGTTCCACATAACCACAACTTACAATGGAAAATAAGGATTTTTTTGTATTTTGTTTTGTCTAGATGTTCCTTATAAACAGGCAAGTGAGTGTATGAGTCATTGCAATGCTTTTGAATTTGTAGTCCACTATTATCTCGTTAGGTGTCTGACAAATAGGGTCTATAATTATTATTGTTATTATTAGTATCATAAAACAGCACTGACAAGGAAATTAGATGGTGATGATTGGAAGATTTATTTGATGATTGAACTGTTGAAGCTCAGTTGTAAGTCATTTGCAAGCCGTCATGGTAAAGAGCGTCTGCAAAATATGTCAATATAAATCTAAATGAATATAATATTGACATAGTGATGATACAGGGAGCCTGTTTTGAACAGGCAATGCAGTATTAGGTTATAAAACACATTTTTGCCTTGTAACAAGTCAGTAGTCTCAAATATTGTGTGAGAGTCGGCAAAAAGTTCTTAAGGAATTCTGTCAAACATCCAGCAATAACGCAATAATCCCCTTAGTCTGCAGGGACTACGTAGATTAGAGTAGAAAAGAGAGAGAGAGAAAGTGACGCTGCAAAAAAGAATCAGTTGAGAAGCAAAGACAGAAAAAGAGCAAGATAAAAGGAATGGTTGAAAAAGAACAGGGGGAGGAGAAGGAGTATGGAGAGAGCGAGGTGTGAAGGTGCAGGAAGGAGAGAAGAGAGCAAATCATACGAGAACAAAGAAAAGCCGTGAGCAGAGATGAGAGTTAGAGAGGAGTAGAGGAAATCGGCGGAGGAGAGTAAAGGTAGAGAGAACAAAGGAGAAACAAAAGCAAAGAGGGAATGAGCAGGAAATTCCCCTGAAGTGTGTATGTGTCTCCTGAGAGGATCACAGATCAGAGAGACGAGTGACCTGGTGGTCATCTATCAGCCCCTCTGACTCTGCTGGAGGCGGGATATCTCTCCAGGGAGAGAACACACTGTCTCACACACTGTCAGACACACACTCACACACACTCACACACACATATTCCCTGTACAGTATACTGAAGGAAACTGAAGGAGTTTTGCTCCTACTCACAAACACATAAACAAAGCAAAAGCATGACATTTCTTGCCGGGCAACATAACAGTCGTGTGTTTTACTCTCTGAAGTGAGTCTGTATTGTTTTGTAATCGATGAACAAGATGACCTCAATACATCATGAATGCTTTTCCATCCTCACTTACACAGTCAACGCTTCCATGTTCAACTTCTCATATTCTGTCTCCTGAGGTTTTTATGCCTGTATTTCATAAATGAAACAGACATAATTCACTACGTATGCTGCTATGCTTCATATGAAGATGCATCTAAATGACAAAAGCTATGGTTGATTCTGAGAACAAGGTCCACTTACTAGAAATTTTACAACCACAGGTCAGAGGTCATGGACCGCCAGAAAATCTATTTCAATGAATTTCAAATGACTCACAATTAATTAGAATACATTTGAATCCTCACAGTTGAATGGTACAAAGATGACAAACACCTCACCATTGTTACCTTGCAGTCTGCGGTGTAGAGCTCAAAACGCGTCTTCAATGCGCTTCTCAGGTGCTTCGGTGTCGTGGTTGTCCACTGACGATGGCTTTGCTTGCTAGCGTCCTCCAATTTCACAGAAAAACAATGCAACATAGAAGAAGCTGACAGGGAGCGCCCACTGCTGGATCACGAGGCAAACTACTTCAGACAGTCCTATGCGCTTCTGGACTTTCTATTTTCAACAATCGAATGAATGTTTGAATTCCGAATAAAAACAACCCTAGAATCCCTAGAGTCCTTGCACATTTAGGGTCTGCGCAGTAGCGACCAGGGAAAGGAGAGGCAGCAGCAAGATCCCACCAGTACACACACTACACTTCTCTTTCAGGGAGCTGTCATGTCGTCCATCTTTATATACTGTCCATACGCTTTCAAAAATGTAGTTTGCCCTTGTAGTTCAACCATGGAGCTAGTTTTACAGTGTAAGGAACATGAACAATTAAGAGCTCAACACAACACATCCCCTGAACGACAGATTCACGAGGCCAGATACTGTGTTGTGGTTCTATTGCATCGCTCTGAGGACTTGAATGTTGATGCCCAATTACCTCACACACACACACACACTTGCCTTGCAACACAAGTCCTGTGTCACGTGACGGTGGTCAGCTCTGGCTGAAAACCAAAGACCACAAACCAATGGCCGACAACACGAGCGTCACATGACCAGCAGAGTGTAACTTGATTGGCTGGATGTTGGTCAGATTCGAGACAAAATCCATTGCTTATCCTTAGTATATCAGAATGTTGATGAATGTCTGAATTAATTGTAACTTTAATTTTGTTATCTGCATTTCGCATGTCGAATTAGATCAACTTGAAAATACGACTTGAATTTTCTTATTCTGAATTTATTGACTAAATTAACAGTGAAAGTTGAATTCAGAAATCAAAAAAATGTGTAGGATTTAAAATATCTAGTTCTGCAGATGGATTTATTTCCATAGTCATGTCCTTTAAACTACAATGAAATCAAACACACCAAGCAGGTGAGCTACCAAAATAAAAGTACATGTAAAGTTGGTTGGTACTCACACATTTCATGGGCTGTTTCCTGAAGCTCGACAGATGTTAGAGGAGGAAGGTGTGTGGGCTTCACACCACAGTAGCTACACTCGCCTGTAGCTACTGTGGCCTGTCAGGTTGAGCATTAGCACTGAGCTAACACCTCACTAAACCTTTCCCCTCCTCTCGCAACAGCCCCTCCCCCTCCACTCTCAGCCAATCACAGTTAACTTCACTCACCTTGCTCACTGTCATTGGTTAGATGATTTTACTAACAGGCTTCTGACACGTTCATTGAAATCCGGGAAAACTCACCAACTACAGTAAAGGGTCGTTTTTGGCCTAAACTCATAATAACAGTCTTTACACAGTGAAGCTGTGATGTTAGCGCGGAAATTTGACCCAGTCCGTTAAGTTATTAGAACTTAGGTTACTGTCATATTGGGAGCTATGCTGATACTCCATGTCAGTGGATGGGACATGGGCCAAACTAAAGAAATAAAAGTATACGTTCACAGATGGTTTCTAAAAAGTCGACCAACCAACCTGGGACTATAACCTGCAGCATTACCTTAACCTTTACCTCTACCTAGAATCTCTTGTTGTGTTGTTCATGTGTGAAAGTCCGGACCCAATTCTCCTGAGGTCACGAGTGTCCATTTATTTCATTATGACTTTTTTAACAGTTTGTTGTTTTACAGTGAACTACTGACATTTCTGACATGTCACAGTTTTATACACTTATCTAAGATTTTCAAGATTATTCATTCATCTCTCACAAAGTTCTCTTTTATTTCTGTCTACAAGTCAGATTTTATTCAGAGCCTCATTAGAAAAAGCATGAACAAAATAAACAACTCTATTCATTGAAACTAACGAGGAAAATGTCCAGCAGGGTTTCAAAGAGGAAGAAACAGCTTCAATACTGAACAGATGTTTGTTTTAGTCCTGCTATTATTACACTGTGTTTATTTTAAGAGAATTTTACCAGACCCTCTTAATCCCAAATTAGATGGGATCATTTGGACTTTCATTTTCTTTTTTTTTATACAATGTGGGTAAAAATGCTGTGCAATTATTTTAATGTTCATTGGGGATCATATCTTTTTATTATCAGCAGTTGCAGGACCTTTTCCTGCAGCTGACCACTCACACACGGCCTTATTAAAACCTTTATTCTCCAGAGGACAGAGCTGTCATAAGGAAAAGTCCATTAGAACATGATGGTTTCACAGATACAGATATTATGACGGTAATGTTGTGTGGTGCTACGATGTGTCCCCTTAGACACATGGACGGATTGATTATCTGTCTGGAGATTCTGACAGCAGTGGAACAGTTTAATGGAAATAAAGCACAGTTAACCATAAAACAGGCGGTATCTCTGAATGTGTGTGTGTGTGTGTGTGTTTATTAACCAAAAGCAGAATTTAAGGACGATGAAGACTATGATCTAAGTCAGACAAAAGCTACAGGGGCCATTGAATATAGAGTAAGGAAGCAAATCAAAAGTAGAGCCATGTGCTGTTATACAGACTGTTATTGAATCCATTGTGTATCTATTTCCAGCTGTGAATGTGTTACTGAGAGCTGAGGGCAGCAGGATGGTGTACGTGGGACTGACCCAAAGTAAATTACAGCGCCCATTTTCATCACAACGCAGGAAGTGTCTCGACAGAAATAAAACTGTTGTTCAAACTGAAATTGTTTATGAATAACAGTGAAGGTCGATGACATGGAGGAATTCGATTTATTGGGCTTTGGCCACAGAGAGAGGTGACGTCAGTCTGATGAATTCTTAGCTGCTTTGGGTCTCTTCATGGAACTGACAAGAAGAAAATGAAAACATCACATCTACTGATTTATATAGATTGTACCGAGACAGGTGCATTTAAACAGAAGTCTCCTGTTACTCTTTAATATCTGGAGGGCAAATGTGGGTCGATCAAACCTACAGGAAAACAGTTTGATCCCATTTGTCCTCTCAAACATTTGGTCCACACCTCGTCCACATGTCTTCCCTCCAGAGAATTTTCAGCATCCCGTGGAAGGTGTTGGCTTTTCCTCTCACTTCCCACTCCTCTGCTGAGGTGGGATACACTGGGGCATCTAATGTAATTTAGCAGCACAGTGAGATGTGGGAATCACACAGTGTCCACAGTTACAATGATGGAAGCAATGGTTACGACCAGTCCTGGACCTAAAAACTGACCTGTATCTTGGTGCATGGTGCAGTGGCGGATCTAGGATTTTGCTGAATCAGGGGCCATAAAGGGGCCACAATTTACACAGAGGGGGAAAAAATGTCCAGCCTTTATGCACCATTCTTGATTCAGTAAGTAGCAAACTTGACTTCTTCCTTGTTTACTGTTAGTTCTATAGCTTTGAGCAAAGCCACAAATCATTGAATGTATTTTGAATCCAAAAAAGCTTAGAAAACAAATTGTCATATTTATTTCGAGTATCGTTCGTAAGTCACTAGGACTGTGACACATTCATGAGCGGCAGTGGTTCTGCGGGTCATCCACTAACGAGAAGGTCGATGGTTCGATCCCTGGCATTGTGACGTAGACACTGAACCCAGACCCACTGTTCCACCAGCAGGATGTGTAACCAAGCAGCTGTGTGAGTGGGTGAATGTGACTTGTGAGTGGCTGATAAGACCAGAAAAGCACAACTAAAAGCCGTCATTTTACAGTATATGTCCTTAGTATGAATAATATGATCATGATAATACTGATCATCAATGTTGTGTGAACTCTGAACTTCAACAGACGTTACATGAGTAGCTGGGGCTCATCTGAGGGTCACATGCATTAGACATGACTCCTGCGTAAAGAGGCTGGATGTTGTGGATTGAAGAAATGAGGCCAGATTGTAAATCTACAAGATAGAGAAACAAATGAAAAACTCTGACTGAATGTGATTATCAGATAGACTTTGTTATGTCTATGTCTCACATCGGCGATGCTTCTGCACAACTGTATTGTGTTGTTTAAACAAAGGAAAGCCCCAAACACATTGAATGTAGGGCGCCACAAAAGAATGAGAGGAGGAACTTGTGGAAGAAAGGATGGAGGGTCTGGAACTGATCGCAGAGAGAAAAGGAAAAAATGATTTGACACTGAGAAAATAAAAATATATTAAGAGTGATGAGAAGGATTTTCAAGATTAAACTCTTCTTGTTATGCAGTTCTACTTGAGTGTGGGTTCTGTGGCTGCTCTATGATTTTAATGAGGTAGATGAGAGTTTTGTCGTTTATAGGTAAATGCATTTAAATCAATGCTCTGAAAGTGACTCATAGTGTGTGGGTTTGAGACCAGAAATCCAATCCGTATTCTTTCAAACCTGGCACGGCAGCTTGTGATAAAAGAACTAAACCTGTCAACGCATTGCCTTGGAAACGAGCCCTCGGCGAAGCATTGTGTGTTCGCCGTGATGCTGATGTTAATTTACCACCTCTGCCTGCAGGATTAGAAGTCAAGAAAACTTAAGTAACAGAAAAAGAGACGGAAAAAAAGGGGGACTGAGGACAGAGTGAAGAGGAAACTACATTGAACATTGAGAAAAGTCAAATACGAAAAGTTATTAATGTTGTTTTTGCTGCTGTTTAAAAAGCTGACCAGCGTTTAGAGTGAGGCTTTGACTTATACTTACTACACCAACATTTAACAAATAAGTCAAGTGTGTGTGTCTGCGTAGCTTTTTCTCTGGTTATCTCATTTTATTTAAAAACTGTAAGTGCACCCCCAGCTCTAAGCTACTCTATAATTAAAAAAGAAGGCTGAGAGGGGAGTCGGGGGGGCTTGGAGTGGAGTAAGAGTCGCTCAGTGATCTCCACGGGCTGCAGAAGAGCGACACAGAAAATTGCAAAGCACCTCTGCTACAGGGCTCTTTGGAGGTGCAGGTCTTTCCCCCCCTTCAGAAACCCCTGAAGCCGACATCAGTGTGGTGGAGGACCATGGTGGTCAGGAGCCGTATCCCTTTGAGCTGGTGGCTCCGGCCCCAGAGCTGCGGCTGTCCCAGCTCTCGTGCAGTCAGAATGACACTGTGGTGAAAAAATGAAAATTGCAAATGTAGTTTGTGGTTCCAGAGGGAGCGACCACACCAGACCACTGCAGAGCCACACGAGGAGTCAGATGATGAGTCTACAGCTGTCGAATGAGTCCAAGGCATGAACGCATAGACTGTATATAATGATGGATGACGTGTTTGCACTTCCTCCCACTTTACAGAAATGAAAAGAAATTATCCTGTATACAAACGCTGCCGTCTTGTGTATTTGGAGCCAGAGTCTGCACAGTAGCAATCAGGGAATAAAGCCGCGGTATCTAGGTCCATCCGTGATTGGTCAAATAACAAATTAAAACCAAACTTAAACAGAAGACATTAGCATTTGAACATCGTTTTTTTTATTGACAGAAACGTCTTTGAAATTTGTTGTACTTTGATTCTTTAGTTTTACTTATGTCCCACCCACTAACATAGAGGAGGCCCAATGTATGACCTGTACTGCAGCCAGCCACCAGGTGGCGATCAACATGCTTTGGCTTCACTTTTGAGGAGCCGTCATGTCGTCCATTTCTACACACAGTCCATGCAGTAAACTCCTGCGAGTGATGAGTCAACAGATATTTAAAATTGAGAGCAGTTTCACAGATTCCCACGAGAGGACAGGTCCGGAGGGAGGTGGGACTCAAGATGTTCACAAACATGTTATCTTTCATTTTAAGAAATGTCAGTATCACCATTTACTGACGTGTTTCATCACAGTACATTCATGTCATCATCATAGTTTACAGATTAAAAAACATGTTCGAATGTGCAGAGCCTCTTTCAGGTTGCAGAAAAGGTAAAGAACAAACTGACCGTCAGTCCAGTCCAATATCAGCTGGATAAACATTTTCTATCTGCTGCCTCTCCTTCACTCTGCCCTCCTGTTCATTTTTCCACGACTCACTCACTACTTGTCCGAACCCTCTCCCTCCATCTCTTTCCTTTTAACCCCCTGCTCTCTCTCCCAGTCTCCTCATCACCCGTACTCTCCTCACTTTCCTGTTTCTTTTCAAACCCGTTCATATAGCCTTTTCTCTGCTCCTCAATCTTTCTCTCCTCCCTCATTCCTCCGTCTCTCTTTCCCTCTCTGACCCAGAGGGCCGTGTTTTGCCGAAATCCAATCCTCTCTCATTCTTAAACCTGCTGTTCCATTTCACTCGCATTTTGTCACACTGCGATGCACACACAATACCCGCTCCTCCCTGGTTTCAACCCTTTTCTGTCGCCACACACCACACACACACACACACACACACACACACACACACACACACACACACACACACACACACACACACAGAAGAGTGAATCCACATGCATACACACACACGCATTCACAAACATTTGTAAAACTGCATAAACACAAACGCAGAGAAGAGAACAAAAAATACTTAATTAACCTATCAATCAAATTTGATGCTCCTGGTGGAGTCATACACAAAGACACACACGTACACACTTTACGCACCTCGCACCCTCCCCTGCAGCTCCGTGGCCATCCATCACAGCTTCACTGACTCCGCTCAACCACAACTCAGAGCCAATCACACAGAGGTTAGGGACTAACGGAGTGCTTGTGAATGTAAGTGTGTGTGTGTGTGTGTGTTTGGGAGAGAGAGAGGGAACCCACATTTGCTTTGGGAACAGACACTGAGGCGTTTCATGCCTTTGAAGCCCGTTTCAGCAGAACTGAGGGAGAGGCCGAGCGGGTGGAGTGAACTGTGACTACTGATGGTGTGTGGTGGAGGGTTGGCTCGCTCGCTCGCCCACACACACACACACACACACACACACACACACACACACACACACACACACACACACACACACACACACACACACACACACACACACACACACACACACACACACACACACACACACACACACACACAGACAGACAGACAGACAGACAGACAGACACACACAATTATTGACAACTACAACTGAAAATCAGAACAATAATGACATTTATTTCATCTTTCCTCTAAAGCTCTGTAGATAAAATCAACAGTTACAAATATACAGTTTTACATCCTTATATTTTCCAGAACTTTTCCTGCCAGCCCCCTTGAAAAATGTCCAGAAAATGTCTGAATGAGCCCGAGGACATTTCAACCACGTAATGGACGCAAAACAGAGAAGAAAAAACAAAAAGAATATAAATATCTCAGGAGGAGGCTCCAAACACAGAAAAGACGCTGAAGACGTCGATGTGGAAAGACAATGATTGGAGAGTTTTTGGTGATGAAGGCCGACACTGGTGTTGATGTGCTGAAGTCAAAAAACATGATTTCCACAGAATTTCTTTTACACTACAGGCCTCCTGCTGAGCCCGTTTCCGGATGTTTTCCTGTTGTTGTTAATGTGTCTGACCCGAACAATCTTCTGGTGCGTTCTTCATATGTGAAAGGCAATCTCTGGAAAAATATCTGGACCCCATTTTCCTGAGTTCATGTCTGAAAACGGTTTAAAAAGAACGCAGCCCCAGTCTGTATCCACTGGTCGGGGTTCAGTCCGCAGGGCAGGCAGAGGTGCGTGACCACCTTCACCCTCTCTGAGCTGGTGTACAGAGGCAGCCAGATAGTCTCCTCTGACGCAGACGAGTCAGCAGCAGACGTCTACGATTGAACATTAAATACACAAATTAATAGATGTATTCACAGTTAGTCTGTAATAAGAGTATTACAATGATAAATTATTGAAATCTCCAAAGATCCATAAGTTAGGTTCAGCAATCTGCCGCTGACAGACAACTGAGGAATGTATCAGTGTATCCAGTTTCACATAATACAAATCATCTAAATGCAGAAATTTCAGTTTTGAATAACCAATAATTATTTCATTATGCTGTTACACAAACTAGTGCAGAGATGATCAGTCAAATAATTGATTTGTCAATTTACAGAAAACTACCTGGCAACTCCTTTGCTTATTGATATATTATTTGAGTTCTTTTCTAGCAAATAATGCCAAACAGCTTGCTGATGACAGTTCTTTTTAAAACAATATGAGGATTAGCTGCTGTTTTATATCATCATAAACCTGTAACTTGGTGCAAATTAAATCTGGATCTATTGGATTTAAATTGGGCCTTGGCAGAGGTATGCAAACTTATTATGTGATATAATCATTAGTTAGTTGCCACCCGACTGATTACACTATGCTGATGTTTTAAACACAATTACATACCTGTGGAACCCAGGCCATGTAGCAGGGCGGCACCGCTGACACACTGGGAGAATTGTGTTGATTCTCACAAAGACGGACACCATCAAAACTACAACCCTCCAACTGCAGACCTCCAACCTTAAAACAAGAAGAGAGAGAGAGAGATAGAGATTAGGTGAGAGGAGGCAAAGACAAAAATAAAAACCAAGTGATCATTGCAAGAATGAGAAAGCCTGAGGAAGGGGGGGTTAACAAAGAGGAGTTGATAAAAGCAGCAGATTAAAGACCTGAGGAGACAAAGATGACGGAAACTGTGATGACGAGAAGAGAGGGAAAGAAAAGTGAAGAGCATAGAGAGGATGTAAACAAGAGGAAATGTGGAGGGCGACAGGCGGACACACTTCGCGGTCGCCACATTAACATGTTATGCACATGGTACATATGAGAGAGAGAGAGAGAGAGAGAGAGAGAGAGAGAGAGAGAGAGAGAGAGAGAGAGAGAGAGAGAGGCGTATGTGTGTCAGTGAAATCAGTCCAGTGACTCAGGGATTTTCCACAGTGGGACAGACATAAAAAAAGAGGGAACTCTGGCATCAAGTCAGATAAACACAAGTGACGACTAAATCACCATAATCTGAGGGAGAGAAAACGAAAGAGGGAGCGAGAGACAAATTCAGAGAAAGCTGCATTGTGTTTGTGTGTGTGTGTGTGTGTGTGTGTGTGTGTGTGTGTGCATAGAAGAGAGCTCGTTGCCTCTCAACAATTATCCCCTTTCTCTTCCACTGTCAGATGTCTGAGTGTTTCCCTTCCCGCCCTGCAGCTGCAGCCTCTCTCTAAGCACCCACACCCTTCGACTCTCTCTCTTTAAAGTTCACGTCAAGTCGTGCCCAGTTTTATTGGCTCGACAGAAATGAAACAAAATCCTTAGAGTATTTAAATTGCAGACAATATAATTATATCACCCTCAAATCAAAGCCCGAAAGGCAAAGAAATGAAGAGCGGGAGTGGGTTTGTGCATTGTGTATGAGCTCCCAGTTCTTTAAATGTAGGAATTTCTGTCTGTCAAATGGATCAAAAAGCAACGAGGGAGCAGAGATTACAGCTGTCAAAGACAGACTCTAATTTTGGTGCAGATCAAGGATCCCCCCCCCACACTTTCTTTACCTTTTTTCAATACTCATTACTCATGGACCTTGATGAAAAAAGTCCGGCATTTTTAAAAGACATTTATGAGTGTGTGGAATAAAAATCTGGATTTAACTGTGGTTTCATGAGGGGACTGTTAGGCCTTGGCAGAGGTATGCACTCTGCTGAGTGCTATTCTAGTTACATTATATTCATCACTCAAGCTGCTTTCAGACCTCCGGAGATCCTCCTGAGGGGAGTGTGTGAGAACGCAAATGTCCGACTTAGAGCCTCCGGAATTTCTGAAGACTTTCTCTGGCCAGCTTCCTAGTAAAAGGTTCACAGAAACTTCGGAGGAGCTGATGTGAGAACACAGCAGGAGATCCTCTGCAGGATTCACCCTGCGCGAATGAGGGGGGTGATTACGTTTCTAACACGCAGAAATTAAAAGAAATTATAAACACAAAAACAAATCAAATATCTCAGGATGAAAAAGAAAAGTAACACAGGTTGAAGATCTTCAGAGGTCATGTCTGAAAACGGCTTCAGTTCCAGTCTGTCTTTTTTAAAGTGTCAGTATTTTGCAGTGACATAGCAGCAGTATGTCTACATGATCTGTGGCTTGAGTGGTAATTGTACCTTCACTTGCAGTTTGGCCTGTGCAATGGGACTCCTCCATGTGGAGACAAACACCAAACTATCCATTGAACAACCCATGGACCTAAAAACCAAAAAGATGTGGTTAACTTCAGCATTCATGCTCTTTACTTCTCCAAAGTGTGTTCAGACTCACATGCACAGTAACGCCTGCAGTTTCAGTGTTACCTGGCTGTTTCCTGTCTCAGGGCATTGAGGAAGGTATCAGGGTGGAAGAGCTCAGACAGATCCAAGGTGTCTGAAAGAAGAGCTTGTCGACCTGCACGCTCCACCCAACTCTGCACGGACAAACGTACACAGACAGAAACACAAATTATTGTACCAAAAGAAAATAAGCACTCAAATATAACACCGAAATTGGGAATTAAGTCAGTTTTACGCAGGAGTCAGGTGGAACATTTAGAGGGTCAGTTAAAGATAATGAGAATAAACACAATTTTCCTCATCTGACACAAAGACTCGACTCTGTTTGGTTACAGAAAATACACATAGCTAATGTTTGTGCTGTATTTACCTCTTTAAACTTACGTAGAGAATGTGATATGTCAGTGCTGATTTCTGAGTCAGTGTGTATTTGTAAATGAGAGATTAAAAAAAGAGCTACTTATTCTGCAAGCAAAACTTAAAGCCAATAAAATGTAGCAACTGTTTAATTTCCTCTCGTCCTTTTATCACCACGTCAACAAGCTGATAACACTGGAATCCCAATTATGTCCTAATGGAGTTCAGCATATTTGTGCGCACACACACACACACACACACACACACACACACACACACACACACACACACACACACACACACACACACACACACACACACACACACACACACACACACACACACACACACACAAATTCCCTATGGGCGTTCCTGATTTGGAAGGTTGATAGTGGCATTGACCTTTTAACACTAAATTCTAATCAGTTCATCTTCAAGTCCAAGCGACCGTTTGTGCTACATTTGAAGAAATTCCCTAATAGTGTTCTTGACATAACTTGTACAAAATGGGACGGACAGAAAACCCAAAACCTACCATCACTGGTGCAGAAGCAGAGAACACAAACATGAGGAGTGAATCTGAATGACTCTGGACAGGAGCCCTCTATGTCTCTTAGTGTTGATCCATGTTTCCTTATTCAGCAACATCTGCTTTGAACAGGTGCACAGCCTCTATCTGTGTCACTTCAGAAACGAGTTAGTTTTAATAAAAACAGCTCACGACTTCAGGTGAAATAACTCACAAAGAAATCTGCTATTATTTTGTACTTTTTTCTTTTTCTCTGGGGCACCACAACTGATGGGCCCTGGTGACACTTGCAGCTGACAATACTAAGACAGATGTAGGCATATTTAAGCCGCGAGACTTTACCTAAGATTGAGGTCTAGTTCTTTCCTGGGCCCTTTTTTGCCGTTATTATTTGAATGTGTAGTTTTGTCTGAATCACCATAGAAACTAGAGGGATTTGGAGGTCAGCTGAAGAAAATTGCTGACAAATAAAGGCAGAGTGAGAAAACATCTGCTCCAACCTCTTCTTTAAATGGAGTCGTTTTTAGAACAGTGTCAGTCGGCACTGGCTTTATGCATAAATTGGGTTGAACATTATACCAAGGAAATAATACGCACAGATGAAAACCCAAACTCACACACACAGAGGCACAGAGTTGTAGGCAGATGTGAGAGTGCACACACCATCATGCACAGAGAAAGATATTTGGCTGGTGTGTGTGTAGGTATGCATAGTGTTTACTTGCATTACTGTATGTGTGAGAGCATTTGAGTGTTTTCAAGGTCGTCCTGCACTTCTGGGTGCAGTGCTGCACTGTTAGCTGTTTTCTTTTCCTTTTTTCTCTTCAGCAGCTCCACACAGCAGCAGCTCTGGCCGACTCCGCCTTTATTAGGCTGATTAGCTTACAGGACACAGACACACTGCTAACAGAGATATCACTCAGTACTGAGCAGACAGTTAAGGACAGTGCAGCCTCCAGAGAGACACACACATGAGGACAGATGGAGAGCAGGTAAACAGGTAGGCTGGCAGACAGAGAGAGGAGCGAGTGAAGACAGACGGGAGAAATACGCACAAACAGATGTGTAGGCAGGAAGGCAGACAGAGCGTGGCTCGCCCACACAAATAATGAAATGCCTCAAATTCACTAATAAATAAATAATTTCTGACTGTGTGTGTGTGTGTGTGTGTGTGTGTGTGTGTGTGTGTGTGTGTGTTGTGGTCTGCCAGAGCATACTGAGGTAGGCGTACAGTCAGACACAGTGGAGAGGAGACAGAAAGTCGTTTCAGCCAGAGCCTTTGTTTCCTGGCACTAGCCAAAGGCTGGTACTTCCCAGAGCCTCATGATTTTATTTATGAAGTGCTTTTATAAACATTATAATTTTTAAGCCATAGTTTTAGTAACCACATTGCCTAAATCCCTTTTTAATAATTTCAATCTGAGCCATAACTTTGAAGTAATCAACGTCATTCTATACTGCAAAATCTGTAGTCCGCGGCAAATGCAGGATGTTTTAAGACATCTGAGGTGAAAGGTGCTATTCAGAGAATTTTATACTATAAAATGCTGTAATATTTATCACTAGTAGTGGACAAGGCTCTCAGTAGGATATAAATGCATGAAGGATTTAAATGGATCCCTCAATCAGGATACTAATGCTGATTAGAAAACTTTTCTTAAAGCTTCTTCCCAAGGGCGTCTGGGTTTTGTAACAACCACTAAAAGTGCAGAAATGTAGTTGCTGCAAGTGAACAGATATTTCACAATATTTTTGTTTGGGTGGAGATGCCTGATAAAAGCAGGCCTGTGTGAATGTCAGTCCCTGAATGTACCTGAATGGCGACAGCCCGTGTTACCACAGCTCTGAGGTACAGCATTGGCTCCTCTGGTCCCTCCCATTTGTTCTGCCATGTTGAAGGACACTGAAACAGAAACAGGCACAAAAAGAACGGGAATAAAATATATTGAGAGCCATTATGGAGAAACACAAAGCCCAAAAATAAAAGTGTCAGCAAGAAAGTAAGTAAACCCTGTTATTTTCACTGTTGACATTCGGTTAGCGAGGTGCTTTAGTCGGGCTGCTGTGTAGCAACATTCCCAGAGAGCCACAGTGAGCAGGACAACTACTTTAAAGGAAAGTAGCTAATGTCTGTTTAAAAAGTTACTACATTTTTACTGCTGCCAGATTTGTGCCTTGGCTAATTCTTTTTTACACACAGTCACGAAACCTAAATGGTTCTTCAATTCTTGAACCGAGGTAAATACCCTATCTCGCCCTATACAAGCAGTGTTTCCCATAAATTATCGAGAATATGGCAGCCCGCCATGTACTCATTATTCCCGTGTGCTGTGAGCAGAACCATTTGCAGTGTTATTTGTATTTGCTCTCCTGCAATTGTCCATAAAGTTTGTACTGTCCACGCAAACAGTCAGACCTCATGGTTTCACCTGCAGTTGCCCATATACCCACAAGTGACAAGAATTCAATGATTCATAGATTGAATGATGTCTGTGGGCAATTCTGCAGAGAAAGTGAAAATAAAATCTTTCCATTTATTTAGATCTACTCTTAAATGTAATCAGTTCTTCCTTGGGTCATGTTCCACTCCCCCACAAACTTCCATGCAGATTGGTTCAGTGAATTTTGTGTAATCTTGCTAAGTAACAAACCATCAAAGGCTGATGAGAACATAACCTCCTTGGTAGAGGTAATTAAGTGATGCCCTGATAGTGAAGTGTGGAATGTGCATAACATGTGACCTCAACTTGACCCCTACCAACGGTGCATGTCATCCTCTTCCCCACCCTTGTTTCCTGTCCCCTCTAACACACAGATAACAATGGAAACGCTGGAGCCTGCAGACTCCTTCCATAAATACATTTAAACACAGTACTGTGTCGTAGCCTAGGAGACCATATACTGTGGTCTCGCTCAGACATAAGTGACAAATGCAATTTGTGTGTGTAGGTGGCAAAAGAACGCTACCCCGAGGAGACAAACTCTGGAGAAAGTTGGTCCGTGTTGCTTTCTCTGTTAAACACTGATCAAAGAGTTGCCTTTCACACACTTTGACACACACACACACACACACGCTTATACGCGCACACAGTGGGAGACCAAAGATTGGGAATTTTGATGTGATATTCAAGTTTTAAGTCATAATGAAACTAATAGGGAATTGATACGTCTCTCAGCTGTGAGTCAACCATTCAGTCAGTCTCCAGCTGTGTGTGTGTGTCACACTTTAGTGTGTGAGGAGATAAATATGAAGGCTTATGTTGTGTTGCTGAAATGTCTATGGTTGAAATACCAATGTCTACTCATGATAGGTTAGACAAGTTAATAATGACAGAAATCTCTAGAATTACCACCCTGCAGTTGTATGCCTCCGTCAACCAGTGCAGTTTTAGTCTACAAACATTTTTCTTCCAGACTCATATGAGGTCACCATGATCTTTGATCTTGAACCACTGAAATTTAATCAGTTAATCTTTGAGCCCAAGATTTGAAGCGATTCCCTAAAGACAGAGTTGAGACAAAAATGTGTTTTATGAGGTCACCGTGACCAAGGTGTTTGACCTCTCAACACCAAATTCTATTCACTTTAGGAGTTCAAGAGAACATTTGTACCAAAATATGAAGAATTTTTTTAAGATATCTTATTCACAAGAATGGGATGGATGGATTGCGACCCAAAAACAATGACTTAGAAAATAGTGACAGAGGACCCATTGAAAATATACCAATTACAATATTAATATATCAGTTTCAAACTAATATTTAGTTTGAAAGTATTTTACTAATTCCAGCTGTATTTGATGAAAACTAAACCTTTTAGGGCTTCTGAGTAGATATATCATCTGCGAACACTCGTTCCAAAATATATTTAGGTTTTGTCTTTGGTAAATTCATACCAATTACACATAGAATATCAGGAGGCATACACGTGTGTGATCTTGTACGGCAGCTCATTTAACTGGTTGAAATAATCGCCATGGTAACTTGCTTCATTTTTTCAAGTACCAAATATGGTTTGCTGGCAAACTAAAGTTCTGTGATAACAAGACTCCTCTGGCCACTTCTTACTTCTGATCCTCAGTTTGCATGAAAAAACAGTCATTAGTGATATAATTAATCCAATTGGCCCAAAAATGCCAGAGATTGCTCAACCTTTAATCAAAGAGCCATCCCTGCATCAGTCACCATGTCTTCATATTAATGATCTTTCCACTGACTAAAGGCTGTACTGATATTTATTTCTGTTATGTGGCGCTGCTTACCTCTCTGATGCTTGGGTAGTTTCCAAGTATCTAATTATTTTTTACTGCACAGTTGAGGACAGGGGCAATGGAGCTGATCCCTCCAGAGCAGCGCCTGCCACACTTTTACAATATTATAACTCCAAGAGGTTCATTTTTCCAAATGTATAAATCACATCAGCAGCTCTTTCTGTTCCTCTTCTCTGATTGAAACCAGGCTAATCAGTAATGCTTGGTTAAATCGCGTGTTGTCATATATGTCAGCAGATGTCTATATGTAATCAAGTTTTAAATACACAGCGTCATCTACATTAGAGAACAAATGTCAGACTGTATGGGATTCAATGGTAGAGCAGGAGTAAACCATTAAAATTCTGTGGTCCAGATAGAGAAACTTTCCTCAAGCAAAGTACCAGGAACATCACAATGTCGCATTATGATTCAGTGCAATGTACTTTGAAATATTACGTGCATCACAGACACAGGTCTGACACACACACACACTGACTGTCAAACCAAAATGAGTATAATGCAATTATATTTTAACAATATTTAATGTGAGTTTTCACATTGAACTGGAGGGAGTACTCCAGTTCTATGGAGTACCACTAATGCCCTTTCTCTCATTTCAAATATACAATAAATTAAAAAAAAATTATTTTAAATGTAAAAAAGTAATTAATTTTGGTAAAATAAAAATTAAAACTGTTAATTAAGTTCTTCTTGTTAACTAATATTCTTTTAACGATTTCCCTCTGATAGCCCCTAATTTCTTGTTCGGGGAGAAAAGTGAGCTCTGGTTTGTCATTTCAGGATTTTAAATCTGGACTGGATTGGAATAGTGTTATTTCACATTGTTGTCTTCAACAATTGCCACAGTCTCGGAACATATGAGATATACTGGTTTTGAACTGCCTGTTTAAAAAGAAAATATAAGAGTCTGATGAGTCTTGAGTAAAATGTCCTCCTTAGAATACCTATTCATATTTATTTATTTAAAAAGTTCAAATATTTATATAATATTTATTATTGCTCAAAATATGTCTGCTATGATGGATACTGGAGAATGGTATTATTATAAAATGTGCAATGTTGAGTTCTGACACACAGAAGCATTCGGCAAGAGAAGAGCTTTACTCTATTCTAATGCTAATTAGTGTTGGAAATAAAGAGTCTCACAGCATAGCACTGATAAACTCATACAAAAGTTCATACGAAACAATTATTTTCCCAACCGAGTCAAGATAAATTTATATTACTTCATTTCACTTTGTCACTGTGAGGTCTCTTCTTTCTAAGTGAGGAGAAAGTGGCTTCTTGTGTCATCGTTTTGACACTGATGTAAAACTTTGCCTATCAGGGCCACAAAAGTCATTCGTTTTTAAACTGTGCTGCTAGTGAACTTAGTTTGTGTTAAGGATTTGGTGGTTTGGCAAAATGTACAGAAGCATCATCAAAGATAAGAGCTGCTGCAGCTTTTTCCAGGGTTACATGATGTTTTCAGCCAATGATATGATATAATAATAATATACTTTTTTACATACTGTGATTTGCAGAAATATTTATTATCTGGGAGAAGCAAATTTTCAGCCTGAACTAATATTTATGTACCATAATTAATCATCTTAATTTATAAAAAGTTAATGTCGTACTGAACTAAAAAAACATTTGCTTGATTATCAAACAGCTCATTGAAATGTAGCATTTTGACTAAGTCCGAAACAGACAGAGGGAATATTTTAAAATGGATCCTAGAAATGATCATAAGGAGAGAAGCTGTGCTCACTACGTTGGGTTATGGGAAGTGGTTCATCAGATGAATTCAATGGGGGAAAGAGGAAATAAGAGCTCATCTGTTTTATATACTGGGCTGTTACCTAGGTCAGCCATACTGCACTACAAGGTGTCCTCATTTGTGGAAACTCATAACAGATGGACACTTAACGCAGAAATATGGAAATCATACATTTTTTATATCTCCTTTGGTTGATGTGAGTTCACTGGGTTCACTGTGACCGTGGGTTCTGATTTAATGTGATGGGTATAGAGTTGATTAGAGTGACTGTATGGTTGTGGTGTTATTATGTAAAAACATAATTATTTCTGTTTTTCTTTAGTTTCACACATGAATAATTTTCTTTAATTTAAAACATTATAGTGGATTACATTTTGGTGAACTGCATTTGTCTGTTACATAGGTCAAGCAGGTTATGTTTTCACCCTTGTCTGTCTGTTTGTTGATTTATTTGTCAGCATGCGTACTCAAAAACTACTAAAATTGATTTACACCAAACATGGCGGAGGGATGGAGCCTGAGCCTGGGAATAATCCAGTAAATTTACACTTCAGATCCAGAAAAATCTGATATATTTATGCAGATCAGGATCTATGGGTGAATTTGGTGTAGATCCACAGAATAGTCCTTATTCAGAGGAATGTTTGGCCTTGGTTGAGTTGAGATTTTGCATATAATGTCCATTATATGTTTTGGTTTTGCTTATATTTGTTAAATGAAAAGAAGCATGGTAAGAAGCAGGGTAAAAATACCCACAACACAGTATCGTAATATTGAGACACTTGAGGAGACGTCTTCGAATGCCAGGTGTGTGAAGTGATTGCACCGTGATTGCTGATATCTACAAGTCAATTCTTTGAAGCCTATGTTTGCCTGCACCTGGGGAATCAACCTTAATACAGTGAGGTGAACTTTTACACACACCTCTTTAGCGAGATTAAAATTAGACAGATCTGATCATTGTTTTATGATGATGTGAAACATCTTGTAAGTCACTTGTGATTCAACATATTTCCTCCATTTTGGCTCTTTGATTTTGCAGACGGACACAGTAAGGCAGTGAATAAGTGGTTGAAAGTCAATCTCCCTGTTTAACTTTATATTCACAATTTGATATTAAATGTTAAATGTTTCCCACTGTATATACCACAAACACAAAGCAGCATGTTTATATTTTCAGCGGCTCCCTCTTCTTACCTCTTGATTGAGCAAGGCAGTGGCCAGTTTCTGGACTTCAGGAGTCAGCAGCTGTGTCCCTCTGATGACCTTGCTCAGTGCAGCCAGGGATTTGTGGATACTCTGTGAAAACACTTGCATATTATTTCATATTCTATGGCAAAGTTTGAGGGGATGTGTAGCTGCAGAGTCATTAATCATTTGATTGCAGAGTTGTCGTTCCTATGACTAAATGTCTGATTTAATTTAATTTTTCACACTAATTTTATGATTCACACTCATCTCATGCATCTTCATGAAGCAAAGCCCACTTTCCATCATTCTTACCATTTTTATAGATCTATCTCATTTATATAACAAGGTACACACTATTATATTTGATGACAGCCACAAATGTAAGTGAGCACAACCCACAGATAATTAACTTTTTATAATATCATTTTTATAATTCAAAATTATACAATCATACAAATCTAAAGAATATGTATTTTTAGCAAACCTGGACTAAGCGGATAGCATTGAACTGCTCCAGAGCGATGAATGACAAGACTGGTGACCCATGACCCTCCGCAGGCGGCGCCACCTTCTGATGGATCAGTGTAGAGCCCTGATAGAAGGTCAAGAGACAGAGAGCACATTAGCACCATGACCACACAGTGGATAGATACTGTATAATGATGGATAGAGTGGGCCAGCGAGAGATATGAAACTGTCATGTAAAAATACGTAATCTTACCAGACTGACACTGAATTTTAATAAGGGAGAACATTTCTTTTACTCAAGAAACATAAATACTGTACTTGGTCCTTTCACAACAAGAAGATGTAACCAAACAGGAAACTGTTTCTCTCTGTCTCCAGAGTAAACCAAGAGGACAATTTGTTAACATTAGTTACCACAGAAATCTACTGAAGGTACACCAAGTGTTTATGAAAACAGAGGAACACAAATGTAGATATTCTGTTGTATTATGTTGCAGATATCGCACTCTGTACTCGCACCCTATTTTGTTTTCCCACACAAATGCTCAGCAAGCGGCAAAGGAGGAAGGAGGGGGAGAGGAATGGAGGGTGTGTTGGATAGAGGAGTGGAGACAATGGAAAGTGAGAGATGAATAAGACGTGAAAAAAAAGCTGCTGGGGTGTTATTCAGCTTGTCTACGGCTCCGCTATTGTCTCTATTCAAAAATGTGACTAAACAGCCAAATAAACACTTTCCGCTGTCTCATGAGTCTCGCCTCCATCCAGACTGAATACAGATTTACCAAAATAAAGACAATAATTTCTACATACACACAGTGTATACACACAAACACACATGCAAATGCATACAAAAAAATACACCAAGTCACACACACACACACACACACACACACACACACACACAGTGTATACAGTATCACAGACTGTATATAAAAATGGATAGTATGACTGCTCCCCGGAGGTAAAAGAAAACCATTTTGATCGCCACCTGGTGGCTGGCTGCAGTAGAGGTCATAGACCCTCCTCCTTCATGTTAGTGGATGGGACATGGAACAAACTAAAAAGTCAAAGTAAACATCAAATTGTTTCTCAGGGATGGTTTCTGTAATTTTAGTTGTTATCACACTGTTGTTTGTTCAAGTGTTTATTTCCCCGATAAGATCGGTAATAATTAGCGATCAGATGCGATTAAAACAGGGTGAAATGTCATTGAAGAGATGAGACTGACCCGAGATTGGTCAAACTTGTGTTTCAAAGGGAACTCACTACCACAGCTCCATTCCCACGATCACTACCGCGCAGACTCTGGCTCCAAATGTGCAAAATGTCAGCATTCGTTTCCTAGATATTTTGCCTTCATTTCTCGATAGTAGGAGGATATGGAGACCCGCCATCCATCTCTATATACAGTCTATGGTACACAATCATACAGATGTGCACTGACATGAACATTAACCTTCATACACTCATGATGAACATGCACAAACACGAGAGCTCAAGCTCCACATTCTGGCAACAAATATCCACTGAAAGTCCAACAAGGAGTTCACTGACAACAAAGGGCCCGTTAATTGAAAGCAGCCAGACATGGATTGTGATCTATGGGAGAGCTAGCTGGTGATACAGTGAAAACCATTAATCATTCAATCATTCCCCTTTCAGTAAACAGGAAATACAACTGTGCCTGCGAGGGACGGAGAATATAAGTCAGAGAGGGGGAGAGAGAAAGAGAGGAATAGGCACACATGAGAGAGGGAAGGGAGAGCAAGAAGGTTCGTAATTTACAGCATGAGAGTGAATATAAGAGCGGCAGAGTAAGGCAACAGGAATATGGTGGCTAAATTATTTAATGTAGAGGTAGATGTCCTTTTGATTTGAAAGGTGCTGGTCTCCAGGCAACCACACATGGTAGAGCTACGTGGCCCGAGCAAGCCGGTGGCTATCGTACAGCGTGCTCAATTAGACTCTACTAATTTCCAATTAGCTTTCACAGCATTTAATTTAGATTAGTTGCTGCTGCACGGGCAATGTAAAAACATGATTTTGAAAACAAATAAAGACTCGTGTGGAACTATCAAAGAATACAAAGAAGTAAAGAGGAGGGAAAATCGAACAGTGTTTTTCCTCCTATTCAAGTGTAAACACTCAGCAGGTAGTGTGAGTTGTATGACCAAATGGCTGAGAATACGTAGGTATTTAGCAAATATTAGAGATTTGGACAGCAAAAGCAAAGAGAAGAGAGAAATGAATATATGATCTCCAGCAATCTTAACACAGAGAGATCTTTATAGCAGTTTAATCAATCTATCAGGCAGGGCTACAGGACAATTAAACAATATCATTAATTATCACAATATAATTTAAATTAATAGCAATATACCAAAAGTCCAAAATAAATCGATGTATTGCTTTGCATTAGCATCGTTGATGTACCTCAGATTTGTGAAATGTTTTGCTGTTTATTAAATGTTGGTCATTGTTAAAAACCTCCACCTTCACTTTAACTTTAAACCTAACAGAAATATAAATGTGACATATATCATGATTATTATCGATATCAACTGATATGAACCTTTTATCTTGATTACATTTTTGGTCATATCACCCAGCCCCACATTTAGGATTGACATGATAGAGTTTGAGGTTTTGACCGCATCAGTTAATGGATTTGATCTCCAGGAATCTTAACACTGCGTTCCTGTGATTCCAATTCTAATTTCATGGCATGAGGTCAAGAGTCATGGAGGAGACACCAGGAGACCTTTATAACAGAACATGATGAAATGCAGTTCAAATTGATAGAGAAAGATTTGGAGAGTGGTCTGCAGAAATTACATAAATGTAAGAACAGTTTGTGATCTCTCATCTTAGAGAAAGAAAGAGTAAAAAAAAAATAAACAGAAAAAATAAAGAACTGACCTGGTTGATTTTCTTCCATAAGTTGAGGACAGGTGAAAGTCCATTCGACCAGAGCTCCCTGTCAAACTTGGACCCAGTTGCTACTGGGCGGCTCAGGACACGCAGCTGGGAAATCACCTGTGAAGAAAATCAGATATAAACAAAAGCAAATTGTCCAACTAAACAAAAGTGTTATAGACAAAAAGAATAAATGTGTCTGTTGCATGCATACTGGTAAAAAGTTGCCCCAAAATAAATCTAGATGTCCATATTGTTGACAACTTGCTTCATATAATTAAGACAGGGATTATCATAAAAAGACACATTTGCAACATCACACTTCTGTGAAATCTTATGTCTTCTGTAAAAAAATATTAAATGGAATAAATACGCACTTTTACAAATTTTACCCAAACACAAAAAAAGGTTATACAAAAAAATTACTATTAGCTCTGGAAACCCTGATAACAAATATCTACATATCTGGTGGCTACACTCTCTCACTGTTTCAGGTCTGGAAATATTAGTGTAAAAAGGTCCAGAACCCAAACACATCTCCTATCAGCACCTTACACACCTTATCAAACATGCTTAGCTTTTATCTAGACACAGTGAGTGTGTGCGTTTGTGCAGTTGTGTGTGACTCTGTGTGTGTGTATGTTGTGCGGGAGGCAAAGTGTCTGATAAATGGCTTTCATTCGGTCCAGGAGAACTCTTTACTAACACCTGCTTTATCTTCCCTGCTCAGGAGGGCAGGGACACTTTGTGTGTGTGTGTGTGTGTGTGTGTGTGTGTGTGTGTGTGTGTGTGTGTGTGTGTGTGTGTGTGTGTGTGTGGGTGTGTGTGTGCGTGCAAGTAAATGTATGCAGGTTTTTATGGAAGAGAGAGAGAGAGCGAGAGCGAGAGGAAGAAAGAAAGGGGGAGGGAAGGATAAAAACAGATAGCTAATCTAGAACTTCATCCTGATGAATAAATGGGAGCAGCTGAGATGGTGATTTGAAATACATTGGGGTTCAAATGTATTTAAAAGATATTAAGATTTATTCTTATCTCAACCAGCGACGAACAGGCAGAGGCTGCATTTACTGTCATACCCGACTGGAAAGTGAAATGTTACCAGACAATGTCTCTGTGCAAGGAAGTCCGTTTTAATCTGACTGGGTGCAGTCAAATGAGGTGAAGCTTTTACTTTAAATCAGTGTAATCCAGGACTGTGGATCAGAGTTTTTAATCAGAGGAATATTTCACATGGTCTTAGTCAAGATGATGTTCAATGAAAACAAATACAGAGCATTTTGCCATTATGGATATAGGATAAGCATGAAATAGGGAGAGAAAGCGAGGAAGATTCGCAGGAAAGGGCGAGGCGGGAACTGAACCGGCAACCGCTGCAGGAGGCTATGTGGGCCGCCTGCGCTACCACATGAGCTAGTGGGCGCTACTGAGCAGAATATTGATGCTACTATACCAAAATATATGAACTGAATATAAGCACAATGAGAGATTTATTCAAAATACACTTTATGGTTGAGCAATTGCTTATTGACTTACCTTATGATAAAATGCCAATGATAGATTTCCACTTTTGAGTTTCTACTTTTCTACTACATGCTCATGTCACTCATCTCTAATCACAATCTCATCATCATGACATCAGCTGTGTCCCAATTCAGGGGCTGCCTTCTTCTATGCGGCCCCTTAGAACACGAGGGCTGGGCCAAAATGAGATGGGATGGTCTACAGAGGACTTCTCTGATCACATGTCCTACACTTGTCCCGCCCTTAGTGCTGTCACAAAGTAACAGAGCTGAAGTTCCAACACGACGAGAAAGTTTGAATGCCCCTTTTTTTACATGTGTACCATTAGCTGTTCGGTTGCTTAGGTCTGATACTTAAGGATTGGATGTCTCGTCGCTTGCCAGTGCCATTTCCTCGGTTCGTCAAAGAAGCGCAATCAATCCTGGGATAGGTTGGCCCGAGAGAGATCCTACCATTGGAGCCTGTGTTTCACGAGGTGGAACAACACATTTGTTGGCCACATTTAGAGGAGACAGTCTAGTCGTGCCACTGTGATACTATCGTTCTTCAATTGCAGCCTCTGAAGGATGCAGCCCCTGAGTAAAGGCACAGCTAGTGAGTCTGTAAGTGCAAGAAAATCCTCTCTTTATATTTCAGACCATTCTGCCCCATCAATAAACTCATCATATATTTTTAAATGACATCCACCAAAACCAGTGATTATCCCACTGTGGTTAAGTGCCCAACCCACAAACAGCCTTTGGGGAGAGAGAAGGCCATGAAGGGGGGAAATGGGGGGTGACAGAGAGAGAGAGAAAGAAAGAGCATGAAAGTGAATGACAAATGACAGTCCGGGGGAGAAAGAGACAATGACATATGGGGGAGATAGGAGGAGAGACACACACGGACACTTGTGGGAGTTGTGTGGATGACACTAGGTTGGTGGTTCCTGTGATCAGTCGACCACACTGACAATATGAATGGACAAAAATGCATTAACACCCACACAGGGACTACACACACAAGCTGTAATGTTCTGTATGGTTGCTGATGATAATTACACAGGAAAACACATACAACACAAAACGACCACCTTATTTTTAGTTCCGTGAGCAGCTCTGTTATGAAAGCAGTGATTTTGCTCTTGTTATTCAGTAAATACTGTGTGTTACATCGAGTGTGAATCATGCTAGAGACAAACAAGAGGTTGGTTTCAATAACTGAGCAGAGCAGTCAGCCGCCTTTTACTTTTCATCCTGTTCCTCTTCCATATTGTGTTTATACCTTCGATCCATTTCTTTTGTTGCAATCTCTCTCTTACACGCCCACACAAAAACACATGACAACACAAACACACACACACACACAACCATGGCATTGACTGAACACATTTGACATATGTGTGAGACTGTTGCGTTGAGTTTCATCAGAATCTGCAGTGGCCATCAACACAAACTTGCACACACACACACACACACACACACACACACACGCACGCACACGCACACACGTGCACGCACACACACACAGTATTGATACTACGTTGCTTAACTTAGTTTCCCTGCCTCTAATCCACGGCCCCTCAACTTTCTGTTGTTCTGATTGAAACCTAATATGTAGAAGGGGCATCTATAATTCTCTTCTTCATTTTATATGACACTCATATGAATATATACTATTCAGATACATTAAAACAGGTAACTGGTTTTCTTGTTATAGCTGATCTGTGTATAAATCCTGGAGGTTACGAGTGCCCCATTTAAACAAATCCATGTTTAGAAATCCTCTCTAACCTACACATCTAACCACAACCTCTTTACCAATAACAGTCTCTAAACAGATCATCTTTTTCATTTTCGGCAGACTGTTGAACATTGCACTGTACTGTAAGATATATTACTGCTGCAGTCTACACATTTTAAAATCGATTGACGCAACGCCACATATTGACAATAATAATACAACCTTGACAACGATAAAAGCAGACATGATCTCCACTGTGATGGATTACCCATCTGAACCTGCCTTCACGTCTCTGCAAGGTGAATTTTAGTTCGTAGTGAAGTAAATTGAAACGGATGTCTGCCTGGTATAATGCTTTAACCTTAAATTGAAGTCCTGACCCTACAATAAACTGCTTTCATGTCTCCAGAATGGAAGGGACTGCCGGCAACATGACTGTGGCTATGTGGGTTTGTTTAAAGGATACACGCACACATATGTATAAAGTCACACAGTCCAACACAAACACACAGACACACAAAGATAATGTCATAGAGTGTAGCAACAGGTTTCAACTGTAATCTGGTAGAATAATCACTTCTATAATTCGAGTATTTAGGAGTTAAATTGACACAGAATGGCTGCCAGAGTAAAAGACTGAGACTTCAGTTTTGGCAGGAACTGCTTGTTTGACCTGACTCAATTAGTGGAGCTCTGTTTAAAGCTTTATAAATTGGAGAACACCAGTGTGTGTAGAGGGCAGCTTCACTTGCTGATACACAGGGTCAGTTAGTATAACTTAATAGGCCTTATTCTGACCTGTTATTAACATCTGTTCTGAAATATCTGATCAGCTCTGATCACACCAGGTTTCAAAATGCATCCTGAATGTGACTCTTGTGACCAAATCTCACTTCCCTGCTCTATTTGCACTGTTCGAAAAGGTCAAATGATGTTGTTTTTAACCAGTCTGACTTTACAGATGTGTCCGTTGTCACTGTCACTGTATGTGTGTGTGTGTGTGAGTGTCAGTACGAGCTGAGTGAATCAACAAGATTTGTGCAGGTGTGTGTGTGTGTGTGTGTGTGTGTGTGTGTGTGTGTCTGTGTGTGTGTGTGTGTGTGCAGTTGCACCTGGGAGCTGATGATTCTTTGGGAAGATCTCTCTATGTTGGCAGGCAGACCAAAGAATGCAGGTCTGTCGTCCTCTGGGAGATGCTCTATCATGCTGCGGTAGTCCTGAGAAGACACGCAGACACATGCAGGTCACACACAGAGATGTTTAGGTCTCGTAACATAGATACGAAGAGTAAGAGTGAAAGGGAGATGTAAATATGATGTCATGGTTCTCAGACAATAGACAACCCTACAACAGTGTTACATTTCCACGCAAAATCTGCTACAGACCTGCAGGTAGTTTGGTATTGTCTTTAATTAGTTGTGTTGTTAGATCCTTATTTTGTAAAAACATTCACTTGGCACAAAAAAAGACTACAATTCCAAAATATAGATTTTCATTTTGGCTTATTTAAAAAATGATCTCTCAGTGGCTGTGCAGTATGCTAACATACTCTTAATGGGACTTCAAATGAACAGGCATCTGATAAACTGTTGTAGGTATATGCCCACATATTTTTTAAGTCTATACTAAGCTACATTCACAGAATATAAACTATATGCACAACAATACAAAAGCAACACAAATCGAGGAAAACAAATCACATATATTTGTAGTTGCTACTTTATAAACTAACTTAAAATGAAGCTAACACAAGACAGGCTAATGCAATTTCGATACAATGCAAAACACAAACACTAAATCCAGTCGATGGGGAGCTTTAATTGATTACCATTGTTTTTTCCTTTTTGCCAATGCACTTGGGACTATTAGGGTGTGCATACACGACATTGCACCTTAACTATTCAGTATAACAAGAGAGTAGTGCTTGTTTTTTGCTCTGTATCTCGAATTAATTCCTCTAACATGTTTAGGAGCCCTACGACACCTCTGCCTGCAACGCTTAATAAGGTTCGTTGCTTTCCAACTGTGTGTTACGCCACTATGTCATCCTGACAACCTACCAATATGCTGCAAGAAGCTGGGAGGCTGATCTGAGGGGGAAGGAAGCGCATTCCTCCGCTGCTCTTCCTCTGAGCAGCTGAGAGGGAGGATGAGAGGAGTCGTGCTGAGAAGAACTGCTCCAGGTAAGAACGTAGGATGCGGAGGTCAGAGGGGTTGTCGATGCGTCCGCCGTAGATGGCACTCTCCAGCAGGCCGTGGACAAACTCCCACTGGAAGGATTTACCACCTTGGAAGTACCAAGACAACACAGGTACACGTAGAAAGCTATAATCATGTGTAATGACAGAACAGCTGTGCTAACATGCACACATGCATACTCAGAAAGGAGAGGAGACAGAACAGAGGGTACGTGGGCACGTATATACAACAGGCATTGAAATGCAAATGCTGACTTTTTCAGGTCATGCTCTATCACGGGTGGTGTTCATATAAGAGGTTAATGATTGACAACTCCACAGATTCCACTTTTCATTACCATGTGTGTGGTGTTGAGATAAACTACTGAGCAGGTCTGTCCACTGCATTGGGATCAGTTACCAGCTCTCTTACCTTCAAAAAGACTGTCAATGATCTCAAATCCAGCGCGGAGGTCCGACATGGAAAACTCATAGAACTTAGTCCAACCCTGGCAAAAGCAGAGAGGAGGGGAAATAAATACAATTACAATACATTCATGTCACTGCTGGCATGAGTGTTATTTTTAGAGTTTGAAAACCACCGAGTTACAGATGGCGTTCAGAATCTTCAGAGTTCTTCCTTCACCTCCATTTCTTGTCAACCTTATAACAATGGTATAAGTGAAGCCTTAAATGAACCTTAAACCATGTTTGCAATTTTTTCTTTAGCTGTTGTGAGGCCTTTGGGTCCGGACTTTCTCCGAACTGTCTTTCACATATGAAGAATGCAGCCCGGGGCCTCTGGGTCGGACGCGCTTATGAAGTCACGTGTTTTTGTTCAGAGCACATTGACATGGTCATCCCTTATCACCATACATTTGTATTGTTTTATTCAGTGTAGCATCGTCGAAAATGTGCGTTCTCAAACACAGCCCCTCCAGGTTATTACAGGTGAATATCCAGAACTCAGTGCATGTCTGAAAACAGTTTATCTTGGAGTACACAGACCTGAGAGGGTAAAGGTACCTGTATACTGTTTAGAAGGAGAAAACTCTACTAGCTGTAGAGTGAAGGCTACTGCATATTACCAACTAATTACCATTCACAGTCACAATCTTTAATGCATCTAGTCAGCAGCGAAACTGAAACGCATCCTTGTGTTTGTGCCTGTACTTAGTGCTGACCACTTGTGATTCGATCACTCAGGATGAATGTAACAGTAATTCCAGGTCTGAACCTTTAAATTAAGTTTTTTTTTACACAGGCATACAAAAAGTATGACAACACGGAGAGAATAAATTAGAAATTGGATGGAGGGCAGTGGATGAAGCGAGGAAAGGAGTGAGTAATGGTGGATGAAAGGAGCTGTGACTGTTTCAGTAATGAGACGATCATGTTTTTCGAACAGACACCACATTACAATCGCAAATGACAACACTTACCAGACATTCAGTGATTAAGAGAAAGAAAAAGAAAGAGAGATGGTGGTCGGGAGGGATACTGGTCAAATGAAAATTAGGGGACAGAGAAGTAAGCAGAGAGAATATAGAGAAGGAAGAACAGGACCACAGACCCCTGTGAGATTTACAAGACACCTAAATGCTGTATGTTATGTGGGTCTACATTGTCCTGTTGGGCAATACATTTTTATTTATTTTTCTTGAAACAACTCTGAAGTGGGGGCAATGATTAAGGGAGAGCATTGGGACAGAGCCTGAGGACATAGGAGAGACAGCGAGAGAAGAAACTAGAGTACATAAGTTGAAGCAATTTAATTAGAAATACATGTTCTATGCTACAGTTCTGCCTTGGGTTCTCTGGTTTACTGGGAGGGTTCTGATTGTTTGTTGGTAAGCACCCCCCCGGAAAAAAATTTCCTGCTGTAACTGCAAACATTTCTTATAACTCGATTAGACAATTTGACCGCTCCATGGCATCACTGCTGTACACACACACACACACACACACACACACACACACACACACACACACACACACACACACACACACACACACACACACACACACACACACACACACACACACACACACACACACACACACACACACACACACACACACACACACACACACGAGTCCCAGTGCAGCATAAGACTCTGCCACACACTGGCAAGCTTGTAAAAGGAGCTGTTAAAGTTGACAAGAGGAAACATGACACAGCAAACAGCAGCAAGAAGCAAGTAATTACAGGTGCAACCACATCTTCTATTGCCTGTGTAAAAATGTGTCCATATCTCTTTCTAACGATGCTCAATGACAAGCAAAACAGCACTGATATTACGTGTACTTTGACTTTTTTAGTTTAGTCCATGGCCCATCCACTAACATGGAGGAGGCAGGGGTTAATGACCTATACTGTAGCCAGCCACCAGGAAGCAATCACAATGATTTGGCTTCACTTTCGGGAACTGTTCATCTCATATACAGTCTATACTTCCTAGAGGTTATGTTGTATGAACACATGGCGAGAAAGAAAAATGTGATTATGTGGTTTTTCTAGATTTTGAGGGGACAAGCTACGAGTGGATATCAGATGTCAATGTTTGCCTAAAGACAATGTGTCCGTTTGTATTTGGTAGAAGTGAGTGCTCGCTAACTATATAATACGCTGGACATCATAAGGCAGTTCTGTAAAGTACCACTTTGTTTAGAAGACATTCAAACAAACCCTTCCATGCTTCTGTTACTCACTGCACAATATGAAGGCAGCACCACACTGACTTACTAAAATAAGGAGATACATTATGTCTAAACAAACTCGTTAGTACAATATGTCATGCTGTGTTTACTGTTGTTCTGGACAGCCACAGTCCAAAGCAGGTTGAAAATCCTGCTGTCATACAGAGTGGTGAGCTCTGATAATGGTTTTAACATGGAGATAACTCCGTTTTTAGATAGTCCGTGTTCTTACATGTTGCCGAGCAGGCAAAATAACTGCAAAAGCTTAGATTTACAGTTGCACACACACAAACATAGCCATACACACACGTACACACACGTACGCGCACCAATAATTCTTTCAGTGGCACAACATAATGAGGAAACACGTTTTTTATGCTGGTCAGTTAGGACAAAGATCATTGATGCGAAGAGTAAGAGGTACTTTTTCCTTTACCCTTTCAGTAGATGTCCAAACATACAGACTGTGACTTTTACTGTGCTGTGAAAAGACACGAAACTGAATATCATTTTAGAATTTTTGTCAGAACCAGGAACCTGATGGGCCACTGCACTCAAATGTACTGTATATGTATAGATTTATACAATGAACATCAAAATTAACTTCCACAATTATTTACCTGGGTGTTACCAGCAAGATCATGTACTGCACATGTGACTAAATATAGCTTACATGTAAAAATACCAAGAAGCTTCAGCACGATATTTAAGCGCATTGTCATTCTTTTTGATATAATGCATATGTACAACAGTAAGTACGTATGACAGCAGCTAATGCTCATAGCATTCAGGTTGAAGTTCTACGTAATCCAGTAGCAGTACAATTCAAGAAAAGGAGCTGATTTGATTGTTTTTTTGTGGATTTTGGTTCTGCTTCAAATGTTCCTTTCCTCCTTTAAACCTACAGCATAGTTTGGATTTATTGTCCTGAGATGAAACTGTAGAGCTATGACCAGTTTGGTTCATATTGGTGTGTTGGTGTATTTTACCTGTGGTATGTAGTTGCGTCTCTCTTGGCAGACAGCATGGAACCAGGCCAGACAGAACAGAGACTGAGCTCTGGCCAGGACGCCTCCTAAATACAAACAATCGACAGCATGTCACAACCCGACTAATGACAATAATCAATCAATTATCACAGTGTCTTTGTTTTACAATCAGTAAGAGAAGTTACTTATTTGTAATTATTCATCAACACGCTGTTTTCTGTTAGAGTTCTTGAAACTTAGGGGATGCTTAGCTGTTTCTGCTTTTTAGAAATCTCAAAACTGACTGACAATGAAGATACATTAAGATGTGGGATGAACTGGAGAAGAGAAGAGAAGAGAAGAGAAGAGAAGAGAAGAGAAGAGAAGAGAAGAGAAGAGAAGAGAAAGAGAACGAGAACGAGAACGAGAAAGAAAAGAGAAGAGAAGAGAAGAGAAGAGAAAGAGAAAGAGAAAGAGAAAGCGAAGGAGAAGGAGAAAGGGAAAGAAAAAGAGAAAGAAAAAGAGAAGAGAAGAGAAGAGAAAGAGAAAGAGAAGGAGAAAGGGAAAGAAAGAGAAAGAGAAAAAGAAAAAGAAAAAGAGAAGAGAAGAGAAGAGAAGAGAAAGAGAAGGAGAAAGGGAAAGGGAAAGAAAAAGAGAAGAGAAGAGAAGAGAAGAGAAGAGAAGAGAAGAGAAGAGAAGAGAAGAGGAAAGAATTGACAACCTTTACTGATCTGCTCAGGAGTCCATGACTCATACGTCCTCAGCAGATTCTTCTTCAACCCAGGAGGAGCCTGAGATGGGAAAAGAAAGGGGGATTAGATATACAGACAGGGAGAGTTGAGGGAGGGTAAGTGGGGGGAGTCCAGGTGACTACAAGGACACAGAAGCTATGACACAACCAGCATCCCAAGTTTTGGGTTGTTGGGGACATATTAAAATGAAATAGTAAAAAATTTCTCCCATCCATCTGTAATCTGTGCTCCATGGATGATGAATGACAACAAAACAAATGAAGTTGTCTCCACCATGCTGAATCGGTTTGACTTCACAAACAGCAGTTACACTGCAGGCCAGCTGTAAAGGTGTGCAACTGTTTCATGTGAGCTTCCATCATTGGGAGACTGTGAGAATTTTGAATCATAAAATCCGAACATCACCAAGTGATCCCCTTAATCAACCATGTGTGCCTGGCAAGACAAGAGAGAAGGTGTGAAAGCCTTTCAGGGTTTGTGTCATGTTGATTCTGTTCAGTCTGCTTTGTGTTCTGTGTTTCTAAGTCAAAGGACCAGCAAATATTGGATCACATAAAAAAGCATTTCTCTTATTCCAAAATTCTCATTTTACAGTAACAAAATATTAGACTGGTCTGACAATGTGGAGAAACTGGATTAGCAAAGAGGAAGGAAGAGAAATCATATAAAGAGAGGGAAGTCCTTCTCTGAATGCAAAAGACAAGTTGATGTTTAGGTCACTTGGATCAAACCATTAGTGTCAGAGAGCTACAAGGAAATCCTATTAACACACTGTAAAAGCATTGTTTGGTCAGGGATGGACACTCAATAACAATTATACCCAGGACCGGCGCGTGCACTTCTGCCGCCCCAGGCGGGAAAAAATTATACCGCCCCTCTTTTTGCAACGTACCATTCCAGCAACAACACACAAACGGCAATATGCCATACACATAAAGTGCTAGTGCATTAGATCAGTGCAATCTAGGGCAACGCTAGTAAGCTCAAAGTGCCAACAGTATTAAAGTATGCATGATGCAATATGCATGCATTTTGCGGATCCATATCATGAATCAAGGCAGCACATATAACTACTTTTCAAATAATCTAATTTAAATAACAAATAATACCAGTGCAAGTCTCTCCTACTTTGTTCCGTTTTTTATTGGGATGGTTATGATGTAGGTGACAAACTTATGATCATGTATTTAGTTATTAATCGATGGTGTTGGATCATGAATCCGGATCCTCGTTCACTTTAACACTGAGTCCTGACTGCATGCGTTGTACTGAGCCGTAAAATACTGACGACTAATTATTCATGATGTTTAAATGCAGCCTCATACACTCTGGAGCAAATCAAACAAACTCTAAGTTACTTCATGTACTGATCAGGTCCTGATAACTAGTGATGAGTGTTTATTAGTTAAAGTGAGAGCAGGTCAGAGTGGAGGAGGACACAGGAACAAACCAACCTTCTGAACTTTGTGCAGATGTGGAGAAACTCTGTGTTTCCACTGTTCTTCAACAAACTCACTGACCGGCTGCTTCACGCCAACGCTCCTCTGATCTCACTGTGTCCCTCTGAGCGAGTGAGTGGGGCCGCTGCCCGGGGCCTGTGTGTGTGTGTGTACGTGCAGGACACACACACATTTTCTCTCGCTCCCGGGGTTTCACATGATGGCCCATATGATGATGACTCAAAAAAACGTGAGCAGCGTTCACTCTCGCTTGTAAACTGATTTGTTCAGTTCAGCGTTTCGCCTAGTTCGCCTCTATGGACGCGCCGGCAGTGATTATACCACAGTGATGAATAGAACCACAGCCCATTACAGAGAATGATGTCTGTGTTCTTTTATATTAACTAAATCCTTCAGTGACAGTGATAGAGTGTATGAATCTGTATACAAATTCAGCCTTTTCCTACTGCCTGAGACAAGATGTTGTTCCTCTGAAAATGATATTTATCAAACTGTGCAAATGAACAAACACAATATATATATATATATTTCTCTGTTCATTTGACCCATCTGTCAACAATATGCTCTTTCTATGATACAAACAATGAGTATATGTTGAGATCAGTTCACACATTTTTAGCTTTGCTTAACATTTGGTAGCTCCATCTGGAGGTTTTGATAACACACACAGTCCATAATGAATATGTACTAAATTTGCCAGGTTCACTACATATGTTATCAAGTGTAGTGGATTAAACGTATTTGCAAGGTGCAAACCTTTTTTAATATCGCACATCCCCAGACCGTCTGAATTTAACTTGTTTCAGCAGCTGCAGAACAGTTTCACTTTATGCATCAGTGAGTGTTTTCACCCGTAACAATTAAAACTAACAGATACCTGTTTCTTCACTTTTTAATCTCACATGAAGTAACTGGATTCTAGTTTGGTGCTTTTTTTCATTGGAAATACATTTGTTCAATTTCAAATTTGCTCTACGAAGAACTCGGAGCTGTTGGTGTACGGTACGCCAGCTGTAATAAAGAGGCACTAAACATACTAACTGTCTGAAGCTTCAACACAAAACTGCAAACAGGAGTTGAGTGTGTTGTATAGGGGAAAGCTATAGTGGTTTGGATATCACTGTTTTGACTGTGTGTTAATAACTTAGTTTTTTATAATATTTGATCACTTGTATCTTTGTGAAATGTGTTGTACGAGAGGCGTGGTGTAGGATCTGACATCTTGTGTGTGTGTGGTGGTTGTAGCATGCAATGTCATGTGCCCTAAGCTCACATTTATTACTATTAACACTACTATTGCAAAGGACTGTTAATCTTAGTTTTGAAAGATTAGCGATTCATATTTTCTTTTCTTGCAGTCAAGGAATGATATATCACAGTGTCTTGGTTATCACTGGGGGATGCATTCAGGATGTGTGTGCTTACTTATAAAGAATGTCAGTAAGTTTTCGCCCATAAGAGAGTGTGTGTGTGTGTGTGTGTGTGTGTGTGTGTGTGTGTGTGTGTGTGTGTGTGTGTGTGTGTATCAGAGAGAAACAGAGACATTTAGGGATAGGCTGTTTGTGCAGCATGCTTGGCTGCTGAAGTAGTTAACCCCGTGAGCATAGCTCCCATCAGAAACACACTGCGCACTAAAGCACACAACACACAAGCTGCAGGCTTCTGTATCTCCGAAGGCCCATATGTGACTACACTGCGTGTACAGTCATTATTCCACGGAGTGTGAAAAAGACATATGGCTACGCTATGTAGAAACAAGCAGACAGTATATGGGAAAACTAAAGGAAAAGTTTCAATACCATGTGGAAAGTGGGGACATGTGTAAGTCAATGTTAACCAACACTAAACTTCACAGTCAGCAATGCTATAGGAGTATTGTGTGTGAATGTGTGTGTTTGAGTACCTCATAAGTGATCTTGAGGCTGGACTGCAGCAGTATAGGAGGGAATCTGGGGTGAACTTCTGCCGTCAGCCAGAGACGGAAACCCGCTTTGGGACGCAGCACATTAAGCTCCTGTAAGAGAAAGACGGTGCAGACATTAGACTCATTAGCTAAGAGATCAGAGGAGGAACATGAGAGTAATTTGAAATGAGACCACTTGTGCTGTATCAGGCTAAGGTCTTCACTCAAACCCCCCCCAACCCCCCTAGACATAAACACACACACAAATATACTGTATTTCAAATCATAAAAGTCACTAATGAGTTGGAGCGATTGGAAAAGACTTCATCCTTTGCTGAGACATATCGTCAGCCACTGTATTACGCAGTTTCATCTATTTTAGGGTTGAAAGGGGCTGGAGTCTGAGTATATCCACAAAGCTGATTTAGATTCAGACACAGGGCCGCCTTCCTCTGAGGTACAAGTTCTAACCACAAAGTTCACTCAAGTTCGCACAGACCAATTTTCATTCCAAGAGAAGAGTAAATGCTTCACACTGCACTGAATGCACTTTTTACATACAAATAACCTTTCTAACAATGCACTGACTTAAATGTAAGTAACTTAAAACCCATTCACAACAAAAGTTCTCTTCATGTTTTATCTTTGTAGAGAAAGGTGGACATATTCAGGCAACCTTTTTTTTTTTATTACATATACATATATAGTTCAATTATCGAAGTGAGTTTGCATCGGTGTATAGGAAGTATAAAGTAAATACTGAACACTAAAAGGAAGATGAACCAAATACATTTCCTCTTCTCTTTCTTTTGATTCTTCTTATTAGATTCCCTGCATATTGATAAATTGTCCAAAATAACATACCATTTATACCTCACTTTTATAAATTTGTTCCTCTCCCTCTCTCTTTATCTCTTTCTGTTCAGTGTCTCCATCTCTTTGTCTCAATTTCCAGCTCCCACCCCCTTCCTTCTCTTTTTACATTCATCCCCCTCTCTTTCTATCTTTCTCAAAGACATGCGGATAAAAATAGAATACGGGCAACTTAGGGTCTCGTGTCTTCTTATTGGGAACTCACACACACAAGCACGCGCACACACTCACACAAACACTCTCACACACATGCACACGCTCTTCTCTTTCTCTCATGGTAGAGAACACAATCAAAGAAAATCAGAGAACACAGGGGATTCTAAGAAAACTCCTGTCTCGCTTTTTTGTGTCTCTAATGTGTCATCAACCAGAATTCCACTGGAACAAACAATGGTATTGTTGGAAGATGCAAGGCAGAGCCACTACCAAAGAAAAAAAGAAGGGGAAAATAGAGAAGGCAGAAGTCAGAGAGGAGAAGAAAGAGCAGGGATTCAGTACATCAAAAACTATCTTTGTCAGAATACAGGCATTACTATTCAGATGCAGATTGTGAAACACAGCTATTTGCACTCATATACTGTAGATAAACAGATTTTGTATCGACACACTATGGATACAGTAACTCCTGATGCTACTGTCTCACTATGAACAATTAAACCAATACAGTTTATATTCTGAAAGCTGCTATAAACAGTATTTCCTTTAGTTATTGTGCTAGATAACTCTGTGCTATATTCATAATTTTGAATTTGGCATACGACTGAAAGTTAGATTGAGAAATGAATTGAAAAGATAGATCCATAAGTGGATGGATGGAGACCGAGATGTGAAAAATGAGCGACAGGAAACATCACAAGTGGGTGAATATGAGTGGACAGGGATGAGAGGACATCTGCACTGCCAACTTCAATTATGAACACTTTCCGCCCCGTTTTACTTCCCTCCCTTCTCCTCTCTCTAACTGACCAACTGGTTTAGGGATGGAGGGAGTGACTGGGGAGACAGATGGCAAAAAGAGGATGGGAAATTTTTAAACTACATTAGGAGTTAGAGTAAATTGACAGAGCTACTGAAACAGTAAAACAAAGCCCCCTCTTTGGTAGAATGTCCGCCTGCCTGCTGAGGCTCGGTTCATCTTTTTTACTACTTCCCTCCTTTCACATCTACTGTTTCCTAATTCATTTTTTCCTCTGCTTCCTGTCTCCCTCAATCCCCTTGTTGCATCAGTTTTTCATTTCAAGCTCGACTGCTGGGACCTCAACCTCATCGGTTGCTGGGCAAAGAGCGAGAGGAAGAAACAGAGACAGACAGACAGAGCAAGAGTTTTACTTGAACAACATAAAGGGGGACAAAAGGAGTGCTGAGAAAAAACGTTGGAGAAGATCGCTGACATGTAGTGGTGGAAACAAGTGGAGGAAAAAACAGGAAGAAAACGCAAAATTACATAGGTGGAAAGAAGATAGAGGTGAGTTGAGGTGAGGAGGGACAAAAGTAGAAGACGACAGCTGCATTAAGCTCCGGTTAAAGTGACGCTGGGAGCACAGAAGGCTCTGGACAGGAGGGATCTCTGGCTAACCCCAGGACACGCACACGCACAAACACAAACACTAAAAACGCGTACTCTTTGCAACTCTCACAAACAGGTGAGGGTGCATAAAAATAGAGACACACACACACACACACACATGGGCCAATCATGGCCAACAGCTGTGCCTCCTAGTGAGATATGACCTGCTACAGTTACACAACACTAAACTGAACCCTAGAAAAAGCACCTGGACACAAAAAAACACACAAAAGTAAACCTGCTCAATGTGACACAAACACACACAATAATAAAAACATACAGTTATACACTCATAACATATCAAGCAAGCATGATACGAACACATTACACACACGTTTGTCCAAAGAGAGAAACGACAAACACACCTGGCCACAAAAACAGCTACACAAACAACAGCACAGTGACTAACATGAGCTGACAGGGGGAATACAAAATGTGTACGTACAGGCAAAGGTAATTTCAGAAATGGAAATTTAAGCAGCCAGCAAAATGTGTTTGTGTGTGTGTGTGTGTGTGTGTGTTAAACAGTGCTGTACTCCTCAGTATTATAGATAAACACTGACAAGCAGAGTGAAACTGAAAATTGCTTGCAAACTTCAAAGGTACCCTGTGGAGTTTTGGTCTTATGAAAATGGTATTGTTATAGCAGATCTCTGTTGAGGTTGTCTCATGCACACATATGTGCAGCTGAACTGTCCTGCACATGCTTTCACATTGTTCCTCTCATCAACAAGTGGTGATAACATGTGTAGATATGCAGCAGGGTTCCATTAATTGCCATGAAGGAGGACAGTTAATAAACATATGTAAACGATGTAGGTTTTAAAATACCTTCCTGGTTTAATAGTTCTCTTTTATGGGGAAAGAAATGCATTTGACCTGCTTGTTGGAGCTTGAGGACACAAACCATGTGTTTTGGTGAGTAACACTGACTGTTAAAATAACTTTTGTTTGTTTACGAGAAAAGTCCACGGAGTACCTTTTAATACTTTTTAGTACAGAACATCCTCCAGGGTCCCCCTTTCACTGACCTTCACACTTAAAGATTCAGTGCGTAGGATTAGGATACTGGTTTCATCTAGTAGTGAGTTTGCAGTTTGCAACCAACTAAATACTCCTCACCGTCCCCTACAGCATGTAGCAGAACCTACTGTGGCCTTCAGGTAACACGAAAATGTGAAAGGCCCAGTATAGAGCCAGTGTTTAGTTCGTCCCTTATGTGCTACTGCACTAGCATGGTGGCGCTACATGGCCGGCTCCATGGAAGAGGACACTCGCTCACGCCCATGTAGATAAGGAGGGCTAATTCTAAGGTAATGAAAGGACACATTTTCTTAGATTAATGTGGAAATATAGTAGATGAGTATAACATTAGACTAGGTGACATTAGATTACATTTTTTGAACTTATTTTCATATATTAATTTTATAGGATATAGTGCACAATCCTAAGAGTTGCTTAAATGTCCTGTCATTACATTACATTACATGTCATTTAGCTGACGCTTTTATCCAAATTTCAATTTATTCCAATTAGTGCATTCAACATCTATGAGGGGCCATTCAGGGTTCAGCATCTTGCCAAAGGACACCTCGGCATGCAGATGGGGAAGACTGGGATCGAACCTCCAACCTTCTCGTCCTTATAATGACTTTATTGAACTGTATATGTTATGAGATTATTATATCAAATTTTCTGGATCAGTGCATCCTTTATTTCTACAAAATATTACCAATTTTCTGTCCATCTTCAAATATCCCTTCTCCCACCCTTGGCTACTAACGCACCCCTTGTTTAGCACAAATTGTGCGTGAATCATACTAATCAAAAAGCACAACATACATAAGAAAACAAAACTCTCTCTCACACACATATAAATAAATGTAAACAAATCTCCAAAAAGCATCAGTAAACACACAAAGCACCTACTTTTTCCAGGAGCGGTAGCCATGCAGTGACAAGGTGAAGGTTTTTCAGGCAAAGCCAGTCTCCATTTCTGGAACATTCCCTGAGTGTAGCTACGGCCACGTCGGCCTGTCCCTGTCCCATAGAGATCTAGACAGATGGAGAGAGTTGTGATTATGGATTTGTGTGAGGCCGGGAGGTGGAAACGTATAAAATTCGATTCGACATTGTAATTTGTCAGAAGTTAGGGGTGGATAGTCTGATTCAATATTTTAATTCCTTGCTCTCCTCAGTGAGAGTATCCTGCACAGTGAGATTTTAGATGTGATTTTTCCCAATAGGGGCCCCCATATAGAAGCCAGTAACTCTTAACAAATGTGATTTATATTCATATGTAACTGATGTGATTTACAGTAATGTTATATAAAGTCCAGTAAAAAAACGACTGTAAACTGCACAGACTAAAACACATAGTGACTATATGGTTAAAATAATCTTAGCTCTAAATCTGTGAGGCATTTGTAAAAAGTTTCATAAAAATTACCACAAATTACATATTTTGAAATAAAATCTATTTAAAAATGCAGTTTGGTGATAATGTTTTTGGCAGGAGGTCTTATTAGCGTCACTTAAAACTGAAGGAAAACCCCAAAGAAATACAACTCAAACTGAAATGTAGGAACTCAGTATGTGATTGTTGGGTTTGTTAATTTTTACCAGTAGGGGTGGGGGGTGGTCACCAACTACCAAACTTGGAGTGTATATTACTTGGGAGGGTATCACCCAAGATTAACTTTTTGAGCTGATCGGTCAGGGTGGGGGATGTAGAGGATGACACCACAGCAGTAGAGAACTGATGCCGCAGGGTGAAAGAAGTATCTACCTAGTTTATTCTGAATCCTGCCTACCTGCTGAAAATGACACAATCTTTATGGATGTTTTAACGGTCACTGGCGCTGGTAGGTTTCCTGATTGTTAATCTGACTGTGACAGACAGTCAATGTGTTTGTGTGGAAGAGAGAGGGAAAGCGAGGTAAAAAAACATTTGGTTTCAACTTTTAAAAATAAACACTGGATCCCGTGATTTAGTTAGCAGTATTAACAACAGGATGTTAACCTGCACACGTAGTTCTCTCATAGGGGATGGGGTGATGGTTGTGAGGGGATGGCAGTATTGTCAAGTTAATAAGGGGGGTGGGTTTTTTGGACATTTTGGTTTAAAGGGGATGGCATCTCCCCCTTAATCCCCCTATAAATCGCTTCACGATGTCACCCAAAGCAATGGTATGCACCAACTTCTTGCTGTCTTTAGATTTTACAACTGATGAACTCCACTTGAGGACAATTATCAATAACTAAATCTCAATCTAACATTCAACAAGCTGTATGTACCACTGCACAATAGCCTATTCTGTAGGTCTGATCTTTGTATTGTGTTGAAAAAAAATCTGACTGTATTTGCTTATCTGCCATGACATCTCCAATGTTATTCTGTTATTCAATACCTCATGATAGTTATCTCTGCCAATGGTTTCTGCTGCTAGTTCTGCAAGCTCCTGGGATGGATCTGCCCCGGGAGAGATGATGATCAACACAGGCTCCAATTCCAGGGTCTCAATGTAGAGACGCCGCAGGTTCAGCGGAGGGGGGGAGAGCTCTTTCATACCTGCAGAGGAGAGAAAGAGTAGATTGGAAGAGAATGAAGGGATGGGGTGGGGGGGAGTGGATCTTTTCAATTTGATATGCTACTCAAAGTCACTGGATATACTGCAACGAGAGGGAACGGATAAAAGCAGATGTAGGGTAAACGCCAGCAAGCAGCAGCAGCAAAGGGGCAAGATGGAGACACATGGTAGTCAAATCAAGTGGGAAAAGATGACAGGGAGAGAGAGAGAGGGCACGAACAGGGAGGAGTATGACAGTGCCTAATGGGGGATGATGGGGAATGGAGGTAAGGGGGAAAAGAATGTAGAAGAAGAGGGAGAGCATAAAGGAGGCAATGATGGAGAGAGGGTGTAAAAGGAAGACACTGAGAAACAGAGTGAGAGAGATTATGAGGATAATGTGCTGTGCATACTGAGTGCTAGGTATGCAGCAGTATTCAACATACAAAGCAGAAGAATACCTTGTCAGCCCCCTGGTGTTGAAAAGCCAGGCTCTTTGTATCTGTGTCTAAGTTTGTGTGTGAGTGTCTGCATGTGTGTGTTTGCTCACTGAGCATTGGGTTCTAATCCTGCTGTAATATATTGTATTGCACATCAGATATGAGTTAATAGTGACACACAAGCAGCGATACGGGCGCACACAGTGTGAGCAGCTGAGTTAGAAATTCCTCTGTGACGTTATTCGTGCATGTATCAGCAGACATACCTTTTAGACTCACACACACACGCACGCACGCACGCACGCACGCACGCACGCACGCACGCACGCACGCACGCACGCACAAAGCGCTGTCTTTCCTGGTTAAAAACAACTGCCCCCGACTGAACCTTCTTTTGGTGTCTGCTGCCAAATGCAATCTGCTGCACTGAAGTACACACATTTGTGCACGTAAGGTCTTGGACAACATCTCAGAGCGACCTTTTGCCGCATTACCATGGTAACTAAAAGAAAAACAGTCATCTGACCACATGGCTTGTGATGTCTGATTGCAAAAAAAAAGGGGGAGCTTGTACAGATCGTGCACATGCACATATACATACACAACTACCTTGGACAGGGCAGGTAATCAGTATTCGTGCTGCAGAGCAGCATCGTCTGACTGTGAATAGCAAAGTTCACCTTGGCTTTTATGACACACAATCAGGCCAAAGAGGAGCCTAGAAAAAAACTGTGCAGTCTCGCTATGGTTCAAACACAGTTTAGGGGGAAAGGCACTGAGAGGTTAAGAATTAAAGAAGTGTTCTATCGTTTTAATAAAATCAGTATAATGGAAAGGATACATTTTATTTCAAATTTGATTGGTTGTTTAAACAAAAAGTGTGATTTCTGATAAGAAAAATGACAGAGACAGATAGAGAGACTTATTTTTATGCTTATGTGAACGGGGGTTTGTGTTTTGGAGAAGTAGAGTTAGTAAGCCAGTGAGCATGCACTGTCTGAGTGTGTGTGTGTGTGCGTGTGCGTGTGTTCACTCAGGCATGCCTGTGTGCATGAGCAGTGCCCAGGCCTGGACCGGGAGGATTGAGTGAGATTAGCTGTAAAAGGATTACAGACTATGCCTCATTAGCATACTGATTCACTGCCAAAAACACATACACATAAACACAAAATCTTCTTCTCTCTTGCAATTTTTTTTATCTGTCTCTCTCTCTTTCATTCAGACAGAGTCACACTCTCAGCCACCTCATGCACTTGTACACACACACTGCACCTTTATCACTGGGTTCACTTTGTGTTCAAGGAGTGCAATATAGTGATATTTTAAAAGTGTGTTTTAGTATAACTGTACACAGACAAACAAGAAGAGACTCTTAGACACGCACAAATTCAGAAGTACACAAATGGGACGCACAAAGAAACCTAGACAAACACATTGTCATACACACAAAGCCTGAACCCTCATCATGTATGGCTATTTCTCTGATGGCCTCATTGACATAATAAGCAGTTTGTCAGTGTCATATAGGTTGTGGCAAAAAGAGACAATTACAACACACATAACATGGCAAAAACACAAACCTTCAAGGACAGAAGAACAGTATAATTGACACTCATAAATACAGATAGATTCTCGTCCTCACTGAGCCAGTATAATTATTAGCACTCTGGAGCAGCTGCACAACAGCTGACACTGAGTTTCAGTCAATAGAGCTTCTGCTATAAGTAGAAAGCAAGGCAGTCAGAGTACTGGGATCTCTCCCTCTCTGCCTACATCTCCTCCCTTTCATCCCTTTTTGCATCCACTTCTTTTTGGCTGAATCTCTATTGAGTGTCCAATTTCTAACATTTGCAAAACAGTTTGAGAGCTGAGAAAAATGCTACAACTAAAATTGCAACCAATCATTTCCAGAAATAAAAATGAGGGAAATGTAGTACATGTTGTTGAAAGTAAAGTGCAAGTAGATTTGCTAAGAATCAAAAAGAGAAAGCAAACTCCAAAGAATATTACATTCTTTGATTAGTTTGGTTTCTGAGGATTATTAAGACTGCAGCACACACAGAACTGAGTCTGCAATGTGATACCCCTTTTATAAAAATCAGCTAGTACACATGTCGTTTGATTTCAGCTTTTCCACAGTAAGACATGTTCATCAAAACCCAAGCAACATATTGGAAACGGGGAAAATAACACACAAAACTAACCCTAACCCCAGAAGAAAGCAGCATGGAGACCAGTGACATAATTATTTCTTATATTTCAGTCCCTCTTACAAACTCAGTGGAAACTGAAGGATTTTAGATTTCTTGGAAATCACCCAGATTTCATGTTTCCATCACTGCCGATCTGAGCCAGAGCCGATAAAAAAACCTGTGCCTGCTGCAGAGACATTTGACCCGGGAGTGGATGCCGATCGTAGGCATTCGCATTGCAGACAAAAGCCTGAACCTAGTGGGTGAGTGTGGTTTTTTTGCCCTGTGGAAAAGGGGCTGAAGTGATTTTGTGTTGCAAATTACCAGGCCAACTATGATAATATGAATGACTGTGAAGCTGGATTAACACAGGAATTAACCCTGACCCAGAATAACAATTTGAGCCTTTTATTTGAGAAAAAAACAGAATGTTTCATGAACTGTTGCAGTTGTCCCGTAAGATTTCGTTGTAGCCAATGACACAATGACATGGCTGCCAGGCAATCTACTGGACCGATTCCAAAAGGTTTTGTAAGTACCTTTAATTTACACACCAACATATATAAACTAAGGGCCCCTGTTGAAAAATACTGGAATTTCCCATATTGCCAAGTACACAGGGTGGTTTTCTTATTTAAAATGTCACAACAACACAGAATAGTGGAGACAAAGCTCACATACTAACATAAGTAGAGTCCTTTTGTTTAAGGATGGAAAAGTAGTCCATCTAGAGCTGAACTGTCTATCTGGAAGCATAATCACATCACCACCATATCATCCACAGTGTTGGCTGCTCCAGTATCAATCTTTTGTTTCTCTAAATCTGCACAACCTCTTTTTGTCATGCCTTTGGTGCTGGGTCATATCAGAGCATCTGACAAAGCATTTTTGTTGACACATAAATGTCTCTTTTTTCAACATCAGATCATGTTTTAACCTTGTTGGTGCATTAGGCAGCGCATCAGTCTTATAATGTGATTGTTGTGCGCCTCATACAAGGCAGGCATGTTTCATACTGCATTGAAAACAAAAGAGTCAGGGGTGACACATGCTACAGACTGACAATTAATGCAGAGTGCATCAAATGTGATTCTGTGCAGCAAATCAAAAGGTTGACTGCCATTATATAAATGATTCATAAAAACTTGCAACTTCAGTCAATCAGCCAAAAAACGTTCTCAGTATGTCCTATTTGGAAAAATGCAATTTCTCTGTCCTCACATTCTCATCAAAGCTTTTCCTTGTGACTCGCTCACATCCCTGTTGGGAGAAGTTCAAAGGCAAATAAAAGATGTGAGCGAGGGAAGCAGTCCAACATCTCTCCTGTTTGTTTCATGCGATTCTGTGTAAATCTCTCACATGCCTCACATTCATCCATGCACACACATTGACCATAGACTGAACTAACTACAGCATGCATTTTACTTTTGTTGTAGTTATATGATGAGCCCTTAATGAAATAAAATTGTATAAAAGCTAAGGTGTGCACACACACGGCCGTTCGGTGTATAGATCTAATTGTATGTTTAAATCTTTTTCTTTATTTCTAATTTCCTCACCGTAGCTGGTGCAGTAGGCAGTGTGTCATAACCTGAAAGTCATGTGTTCAAGCCCCACACAGGGCACATGCTTTATTATTGAAAAGAAAACTACGAACCCACGTCATGACAACAACTATAGCTTTGAAATGAGCCTTGCAGATACACAGCTTAACATTGAAACAGCTGTAAATGATGCAGGAAACTGTACCATTCTTGAGAATAGTTTCCAGTGAGAAAAGCCTCTATTGCTGTTGTTTGCTCTTCTTTTAACGTATTTGCACTATAAGCTGCTGCCCTAAACAAACACTTGCTATGATCACACCTTAGACATGTGAGCCCCCCTCTTTTGGCATGGATTAGCCCTGGGCCATTTCACAAAGCATGTAAAGGTGAATAGAAGCTTTTTCCGGAGCTTTTTGGTGTGTGCATATATTGTTGTCGACAATGCACAGCTCAGATCTCTTTTTTTTGTTGTCATTCTATGGAGCTATAGAAGCCTTGTTGGCGCAGTAGGCAGCGCGTCAGTCTCATAATCTGAAGGTCGTGAGTTCGAGCCTCACACTGGGCAGCTTTTTCGTACGGAGCACAAGTCATAGCTACGATGGAATATAGAGTTAAAGGCTGCGAGGTTCACGAAGGAAACAAAAACCAAATGGATCTATATCAAAAGGTGCATGTTGTGAAACAATTTCAAGAACCAAAGTCTTGTTTATGAATCTATTCTCAGCTGCAATTATTAAGAGTTTTCCTTATTTTTAACTTGCCTGTTTAACTGTCTGTAAAATGACTACTGTATTAGGAATAGTGATTAACTGGATCGCAAGCAGCTCAGAACCAGAAACCACGCAAACACTAAAGCCCACACAACAAATGATCTATTGATGGAAAGCTTAATGTAAGTGATATTATAAGTTAAACAATCCCACACAGCTAACAGAGGCAGAACAAATTACATATAACTGAAAACTAGTTTTATATAAAAACACGAAAACCTGCATCTTAGTTTCACCTGACACCAATTAGCAGTGTCCCAGATACGGCTGGCAGAAGTCAACACAACATTAGCATTATCTGAACTGAATGAACGGGCTCATTAAGCACAATGAACTAACCGCTCTCAAGCAACATCATAACTGTATCTGTGTGATGTCACTTATCATATGATATAATATTATGTAGAATAATCACGGCTCAGTATAAATTGTAGGGAATACTGCCGATCCCTGTGCACATGTTGCACCTCTGTGAGGTTGGCACCCCGTGTGATCATTCATATATTGATGAAAATATTAAAATAAATGTTATTTCTTTGTGCATTTTTCTGAACAAGTAAGAACAAGAAAGATGAGAAACCTTGTAAAAATATCAATAAAGGTGAGACCCATGTGCAGAGCAGGTAGGTGCTGAGTGGGCTGCATCATTATGATGTGAATGTGGTTTGTGTTATCGTAGTTTTCAGTAGGATATTGTGAATAATAATTGTTATATTTTGTTGTATTCTCGTTACAACTGTAGAAACAGTTCCGAACTTAACTCCAACAGACTTAGGCAACACTGATGAGTAATAATAATGAAGAAAGATTAAAGCTCTAAAATGAACCACTTACCCAGAGCCTGAGAGGCAAATGCTGCCATGGCACTCTGCAGCCGGTCTGGTCGGACTGCCTGAACCAATAATAGCTGAGGAGATGGGAGAGCAATGAATGGAAGGGACAAAGTAACAGCAAATATCAAACACAAATGTTACGTATCATAAAAGCCCCCCAAAAAACAGCCTACCTTGGAAACACACCCAATACTAAATTAACAGAGGTTGTAGATTTTCAATTATTATATGTTAGAGCACAATACATAAAATATGTTTCACCTAAATTGTACGATTTGTTGTTTTCTTTACTCTAGAATGGGCCTTTATATTTAAATACTATATTTACATCGGGAGTGGGTCCTCTCTATGGAGGCCACCATGTTTTTTTACAGTAGTCCACACTGGACAAAATAAACACCTTTTGAGTTTTTATGACAACTGAAGGCTGCCCCAGGTTCTCTGTCATGTTTGGAAGGGGAGGCTGAGGTGAGGGGTATTCAGCTGCAACATAACACTTCACCACTAGATTTCACTGAATTCTACACACTGAACCTTTAAGTGATGTTGTGATTTTGTAAAAAGATAAAGTGATGACAGTTGAGTTATGGTCATTTAAAATCATAACAGGCCATGTGAGTTTATATCACACATGGAAAAAAAATATAATAGATCATAGTAGCTTTAAGAGTTAATCAAAAACTATTCTGCAGGTTATATGTTTAAGCAGAAATGGGTATGAACTGTACTCAACGTTTCATCCTTAACCAACAAGGTTCATACTTCTTTCACAGTTAAGAAGTATGAACAGAAATGTAATGTGCTTTATAAATGTCCAACCCCAACCACATGGTAGCACTAACTAAAGCTAAAGCTAACTACACATCTTTTTTCTGACCTATGTTCTTGAGACAATTTTTTTCAAATCTGCAAATTGACAGGGAAACGAACTGAGCTGAAAGTAGAACTTTCTTGGCCATGGTAACACAAACTGTGTGTGGACTTCTGAAATGGTCTGTAAATAATGATACGTTTTCTTTTTTTTCTTCAATTTGGCTGATGAAATGAAATGAGTGGTTTTGATTGAAAGCTGACCTGCTGGGAGTGAGTAATCTTCTTGGCAACGGAGGATGGGATTTCCTGTTCACACTGTGAGCTCTGCGAGAAGGACATCCAAAGGTCTGAGTCACTCAAACACAGAGACTGGTAGAGGGCTGGGAACGTAGCCTGTGAAAGAAGGATGGCAAAAGTTTCAACAGGTGACTGACAGATTAAAACATTTAATCATGCAATTCAATAAAGAATAACTTATTGGTGTTCTATATAAACTGCAGTAAACTTTTCTTTGAAAGGATAACGGCTGGATGGATGTTTACTTTAAAAATAGCCACCGCTCCATGTCTCTCCAGATCAATCCAGGAGGGCAACTCCTGCCGAGAGAGGGTTAAGTCAAATTCAGAAATAATAACATGTTGATGAATATAATGGTTTTCTCATTTTGACCAAAAAATAAAAATAAATTAAAAAAAATTGCTGCATGCTCACCTCCTTCTTAAACATTTCTCCTACGATGGATCCAGTGAAGATGTCCCACTCCTAAAACAAAGGAATAATGATTATAAGTTGACATTTTTCAGATCCAAAGCGTCTATTTTTATATTTAAAGCTAGGGTTGGTAATATTGGAAAATCTAGCAGGCGCAGGCTACACTCTCCCACTGGCCTTCTGATCAAGACTAGGCCCCCAAAACACATGAATGCGCGCTGCCTGACAACTGCTAGAAGCCAACTTTTCTGTGACTAGCTTGTTAACTAATAAATAATATTTGCACTGAATGAAATGATTGGTCGTATTTAATACAGTCCTGTGAGGACCACAGTGTAGGCCTCTTCATTTTTTTAGATTACTATATTTATTAATGGCTATTGGGAACTGATGAGGATTTCAACAAATAAGATAAAAAAGGCCTTGAAATCAGCATCAATGGTTGCCTTAATACAGATACAGCAAATACTCACATTCTCCTGGAAGAGTTCGGGGTGCATGCCTTTCACAAAGTGCATAGCAAACATCAACTGGTCAGCCTGAGGCAGAGAGAAGGAGACAGAGGGATGTCACATATGAGAACATGGCATTTCCTCTTGTACAAAGCCTAACTACGAACAATGAAAGTCATGGTAGAAAAAAAAGAAACTTTAGCATCTTATTCACATGAGGCCCTCATATTCCCAGTGCATGATAAGCAGCTCAGCCAATTTATCTTAAGGGCTTGTAGAGGTTTGCTACAACCAGACAAAAAGCCCAGAGGACGTCTAGAACTACACTGGCTGTTGTATCATCCCGACACTGTCTCTCTGTCTCTCTTATCTGCTGGTCAAGTTTAAGAGAGATAACAGAAATAAGCTGCTAATAAAAAAGCTTATCCCACCCCCACCTATGAAAGAAAACAGGAAGACTTTGAGCAAGAAACTTCACTGCCCAGTAAATATGGCAGGAAGAGAAACAGGGAAACCAAAGCAAGTATTTACGCATTTATACACACACACACAAACACAAACAAAAATGCAAACACAATGATGACGCATGAAAGACTTTAATTAATCAGTTTTTTCCCCATCACGAGCTTAAACCCTTCTATAATCACAAAGCTTTCTTTAATCTTAATACAAATATCTAATATATGGTGAAAATTATTGTAAAGAAAAGTAGAAAAAAAACATATACGTATATGCAAGCATGTTAACTGTCTATAGCACTATGAGTCCATATGATTTTTTTGACAGCTAGTAAAGCATTAGTAAAACCTGCCAATGTTGTGTTTTGTAAAGTGGCTATAAGTCAAATGACTGTATTCATATATTCACAGTAGCTGCTATCACTGCTACCAGATACAGGCTCTGTTGAAAATTAATTTGATCAAATCGTAAGACAACTGCGTCTGTGCGCATCAACATGTGTGTATGTGTCAGAGAGAGAGAGAGTCTGTGTGTGTGTGTGTGTGTGTGTGTGTGTGTGCGTGTGTGCGCGCGTGTGTGTACTGCTGCCATCCTGACACTCTGACAGGAACCTCAGTAGACAGTACAACCTGTTATATGTCACACTTAAGCACATCACGACATCTCAAACTACTGCATGTGCACAAGAGATGCATTGATATGCTCAAACGCAAAGTCAACGCCCTGAATGCTTCTACCTGTCACCACACTCACATTGAGTCCATATATAAATAAGGGTTTGTATATAGACATCAATATACAAATGCACAATCTTATTTTTGCCCATCTTTGACTGTTTACTACTTTAATCCTCTAAACATATAATCTCCTGAGTGAACAACCCTTCAGTGTGCAGCAATGTGCTGAAAAGAAAAGCTTTAATGTTGTTGTTGTTGTTGTTGTTGTTGTATCTTCTCTATGGACAAAGTAGGAAGATTCACTAGGGTGCTACGCAGAGTTTAGTGAAGTGACAAAGCCTACTATTGTTGCATCTGATTCACTTATTTTGTCACAGCATCGTTACGGAATCTGGGGTGGAATATAAGAACACTGTCTTCCTCCGTCTATACTGTGTTTTTCATTGAACAATTCATTTGTTTTTCCAAAGTTTGTTTTATTGACAAAGTTTCAAATATTATACACACTGCAGTGTTTCCCACAGAATTAATTCGGTCTGTGTCAGTAGCACAGGTTCACCTGCACGTGCACGCAGTCTGCTCTCACACGCAACTGAGAGTCAGGTACACACACACCAAAGACCAAAAGAGAAATTCTCACGTGAGAGAGAAGTGAAAGCTGAAACTCTGAGGTCTGACTGCGTGGAGGGTAAAAACTTTATGGACGATTTAAATTTAATCAAGCTGCACCAAATTTCGCATACTCTTCAGTCCCCAAAATTATGGATCTTCCCCTTTGTCCTGATCCAAAACCTTGATGGATTCTTTCTTGGTCTCATTTTTCCCCAGAATTTTGGTGAAATTGAATTAGTAGTTATTGCAAAATCCTGTTGACAAACAAACCAATGGACAGGGACAAAAACAAACCATCCAGGGCGGAGGTAATTAATGGCATATATTTGTAATTCAATACACTACCCTGTCAATTACAAAAACACTATTAAATATAACATAGCTATAACTGATATTCACAAGCTATTAATATTAGATAGACAGATCCAGGCAGTACGAGTAAGCATGATCCCCACATGTTTCGTTCAGTACATTTATTTGAAGAAAATGAAAGCTGTTCCAAATATAAAACATCTCATTATAGGTCAAATGACACAATCTTTCAAGAATTATTTCAGGCCCTGAGATAGAACAAATAAAAAATATCTTTGTTCATGAGAGGTTCAACAATCGATATTTAGTTGAGCAGCCCTGCTTATTTATTACAGCTTTGATGTATCCAGCTATGCTCAATCAATACCTTATTAAGCTGAATCAGTTGTGTTTGTGGTGGAGTTTAACACAAAAACAGAATAGTCGTCTGGGTGCCTCCCACTGCCATAACAACAATACAGATATTTACAAAAAAGGTGTACATGGTACATTCTGATCTTGATTATCTTTCCCTCGCTAATTATTCTCTTCTCTTTTTTCCTTTTCCCTGTGCTCGTCTTTTTGTCCTCCCTCACTAATTATCCACCTTTATCTTTTCATTGGACGCCTCCTCCACCTCTCTCCTTCTCTCCCTGGAGTTACCTCTTTGGTAACACAGATGGGGGTGTCGACAAGAGCACTGATAATGTAGTCTAGTGTTTCCTGTCTGCTAATAACTGGGCTGCAGCGTCTGTATGTATGTAGGTATGTGTGAGAGGTGGTCAGCAGTTCACAGCCCCCCACAGCCATCCAAACAGACACACAAAGACAGAGGAATTACATTTACTATTTACTGCCTGATCGATGCAACAACTGCTGTGTTAGTCAATATTTGACACTTAATCAGTGTGTTAATGGCAGAGGTTGGACTGGATAAGTCTGTAAATGTGTGTTCATCTAATTGTGCATTTGGTCTAAGAGATCAATAAGAATACTACTATGCTACTTCTTTGCTTTAGTATTTACCAGAATATAGTGGATCTGCACCAGTTGCAAACAACCAACCTTGTTTCTAAAAAACACCAAACTGACCACTTAAAGCATGTCAACTTTAACCTTTCATTTTTAAATGTTCGGTAGAGAAGACATGGCAAATTGTGATGGTAGTGAGGAAAAAAAGGATTGGAGTAATGTAGGAGTATACATGTGAAGAAATATGTCAAGGTAATGCATTCGTGACGACATCAGGTAGCTTAGCAAAATGATTTCTTTATGGCTTTGAGTAGAAAAAGTGGATTTATTTCTTTGACCCAGAATGATTTGTGTTTATGGATGATTTTTGTTTCTGGAATAACAACGCATTATTTTAATCAATTTCATAAGGAACTACAGGGTAGAAATAAACCTTGCAATTAAAATGAAAAAAACATGGTTTTCAAAATGAGCTGATCCTGTTTTGCAATTGAAACTGATCTAATGCCTCAAGCAAAATGCCTGATTTGCCCACTCATCCCACCACTCACTATACTGAGCAAACCACTGCAGTGATGACAGGAAACTTAAACATGGTCAAAACCACATTTGTTTAAGTATGTATGTGAGTGTGTGTATTACCTTGAAAAGCGACCGGCAGACATATTCATACACCATATTCTTCAAGCTGGACTCCAAAGCTGCAATCCTGGCTTCAGTATTCTCTACTTCCTAAAATACACACAAACACACACACACAAACGTGTACAAACAATTAGTGAGGTGAGAGATAAAAAGGATAAGGGCCATTAAACTGGGTGAGTGGATGTTAGACTGGGGGATAGTTCATGTCAATGTGTCTGTCCATATCTCTGTTCTGGATAAATATGAGCCAGTTGTGCAAGTGACGATGAAATGAAAAAGTTAGAAGCAACGTTTTTTTCCAAAGCGTCCCAACTTTCTGACACAATGAAAAATGGTTAACTTGTATTTCTTCCCTTTGTTTTTTAGTCTTTTTTTTAACCTCTGATACACAAATTGCCACGGAAAGATCAGACCAGAGAGTTGAAGTTTGTCTTATAGTGTCTTAAAATATTTTGGGACTTTTGCCGTTACTGAGAGGACAGTGCAAGTGTGAACTGGGGAGAGAATTGGGGAAGACATGCAGCAAAGGGCCCAGTCTGACTTTTTTCTTAATTTTTTCTTTTTCCATTTCACATTTTTGACATTGTGTATATACATTCTTTGACAGTTGGGGGAAAACACGCAGCAAGTTACGGATTGGAACCAAACCTGTAGCCGCTGTAGAGGACTCGAGTCTCTGTACGCAGAGATCCGGCTCTTTGCAGCATGTCTGCAGCCCCTACTTTCTCTCCACATTTCACACTTGCACTGTCCTGTCAATAAAGGTCTTTTGCCTTTATTGAGAGTGCGCCCACCAGCTCAACTGGTAGCATGGGCCCCGGGTCTTTGAGGCTGCTATCGGACCAGAGTGTAACTGTCAAAGAATGTATATGCACAATGAGACATAACAAAAGGAAGAAACTTAAAAATTAAACAGAAGGAGCAGACAGAGACAATCCAGGAGAATTGGACAGAGCTAAGATACTGCTGCGTGTGTGCTGATGTGTTAGTGTGCACATGTTCATAGTGTCATGTCAGACATGCAACATTAAAATTCTCCTTTAGATCTCGACCACCATCTGCAACTCATGGCAAATTAAACTTGCTCATTCAATACAAAAACAACCAAAAGTAACAAAGGGACAGAGAGTCGATGAATAAATGCACTTTTATTACACCCTCTCACACACACAGGAACACACACATACCACAGTACATAACAGTGGTGACCAGCTGCTGCCCGGTGACATTCTTGGATGACAGCAGTGGCTCTAACAACCCACAGAGGATTTGGGGAATTAGTGCTCAATCTTTCAACCCAGTGTGTGTGTGTGTACTCTGGTTATCAGACAGCGTTTAGGGGCTCAGATGGAGAACTGCAGTGTGATGGACAGTCTGTGGAGCTCTCCAGCTGCACAGGTCAGATTGAGATAAACCTGCTGATAAAAACAAGCGACCTCAACTGAAACAAAATCATCTAAAATAATCTAAAAGCAAATGGAATTAACTTCCATTTATCCAACACTTTTTCTTGTGCTTCATGACCCAGGGCCAACTCAAAGCACACAGCTACTGAAAGGAATATGTGGACAAGTAAGTATAAAAACAATAAATGGACAAATAAAAGTCCTGCACAAAACCCCCTAGAAAATATAATTAGCTGTAATATGCCAAGCTAACCAGTTGCTGGCTGTAGTCTTATAATTAACAGACAGAGAGTGGGTAGGTGTATTTAGTTACCTTAGTATTAATTGGCTTATGTTAAGCTAAACATGTAAAATTAGAACAAAACAATGTTTAATTAATTATGATGATGCATCATTGGGACAGTATTTATATGAGGCTTTTTTTGTCCTATTGACCACTCAAAGCGTTTTACAGTGCAAGTAACAATCATCCATTCACCCACACATCGGCAGCACTAGAATCTTGCTCAAGAACACTTCGGAATGCAGACTGGAGTAGCCAGGGATTGAACCACCAACCATCTATTATAGTGGACGCCACACTCTGTCTCCTAAGACGAAGCCGTCCAGGTATTCTGATCATTACCTTTACCAGTTTTTTGCTTGAATGTTTCTGCAACTTTTCTCTGGGTCACAACAAAGCACACAGACAGACACTGGAAAAGGTTATCCTCCACAAAGCTCTGCTTGGTAATGTGTGCACCTGGGTTGGCATGACCAATGAGCCTCTTCAAATAATGTGGAACCAGGTAAAGTATGGTGTTAAATAGACACTATTGTGTATGGGTGTATGACATCAAGTTTTGCCATACTGGTAAACTCAAATATATGAGTGGGAAAAGTACTTCAAAAAATGCGTATTAGCATTTAATTTATCATCCAGTTGCATGAAAGTTTTTATTTTTATTTTGAAAGTGTTCAAACTCTACTGTGCTGAAAAGAAATGAAAGCACCACTAAGAGTTGGGTGGCATCCACTCACCGTCTTGGCCTGAAGAGCTCTTTGGAAGAGGCGTAGAAAAGAAGCCAGGCTGAAGCGGTACATGTTGTTGATCTTCGACAGGTCTGTGATGACAAAATACATCTTGCTGGCACTCTCTGCAAGAGGTAAATAGGCATCCCGCTCCTAAAGTAAAAACAAAGAGAAAGAGAAAAAGGAAAAGGAGAAGGACAGAGATGAAAAAGAACCAAGGTGCAACAGAAAAAAGACCACAAAATATTCAAGAGATTTAAAGAAAATACAAAATATGTATAGATGGCAGGGAGAGGGATTTGTTTGAAGATGCATGAGCAGACCAGTAGAGAAGAGAATATTTATTTTAATCAAGATGGAAGGAGAAAGGGAGAGAGAGAGAGAGAAGGATGAGGATAGACAGCACAAGGTGTGATAAGACAGGAAATGTGAGAAAAAAATCAAGGGGGTGCATAAGAGGAAGACAGAACCAGGGTTGAGAAAAAATAAATAAATAAAAAGAACAGAGAGAAAAGTACATCAACAGTTCTGGTGTAACACTGCACCCTAGAGGATGGTTATATACTGCCTCTACAGTGGAGCCTTGCTTGTGCAGCTTGTGCAGCTTGTGCAGTTTGTGCAGTTTGTGCAGTTTGTGCAGTTTGTGTATCTGTAGACAACTGAAATTTTTGTAAAACTCAAAATAAGATGATGCTTGGTTCCAGAAATTACACTTTGGTACAAAAGTGGAGTCATCTTACAGCCACAGACTGCGTAAAAATGTCCCCAAAAATTCCACATATTCAGTCTGTGACTTCATCTCTGTGAACTGTAATCTGTGCCTCCGTCTTCCTCCGTCGCTCGGTCTCCGTCACACCCTTCAGTCTCAATGCCCCCTTTCGTTCTCTGTCATCAGTGACTCGGAAGAGCACAGCAGTCGATGTGAAGGGAAATACCCAAGAGCTTCCAAACTTCTGAAGAGTGCTGATGATGATTGGTTATGACTCTTTAGTGATTCACTGGTTAATGTCAAATTGTTATTCACAATATATCTTGGTTTTTCAGGATCTGTCTGACCCAGGTATAAAAAAGTGTAAGACCTCGACTCATACGTGTAAGCTTACAAGCCACTACAGAAGACATGTTATGCTTTTTCAGTTTTTCTGTCCTCCAGTGTGTTTTAGGTTTTATTGCGTACGTAAAAGTTAAAATTTGGTGAAGAAAGCTCCTCTCCCCCAGAAAAAAATGCTCTTAAAGATCCTTAAACGCCTCATCAGCAGTCTTGCCGATATTTCCATATTATTGTGATGTCATGTGACAGCACAATACCCCACATTCGCCTAATGCACAAACGCTAACAAAGCCAGGTAAAGCAAGTGCAGAGGCCGACATTTCCTGCTTGAAGTGGTTGACCAATCACAACAGAGGCGGAAAATGTTGCATCTTGCTTACAAACAAACTGACAGGGGTGAACACACAACTTCCTTGGCGGAGGTAATTAATTAATCCACTTAAAAAAATGTATTCAGCAAAGGCTTTAAATGACCTTTTTTTGTGTGTGTATGTGAGAGTGTGTATATCTGAGGTCCAGTACCTGGTCCAGAGATGCCTGCAGCCTGTGTGATTCCAGCAGTGACTCCTGGATCAGGGCACTGCTCGCCTTGGTCTGGTTCAGACTGTCTATCAGCTCCCTGTTCTCCAGAATATTCCCCTGAGCTGTAGCCAGTGTCTGAAATAGGAAACAGACAGACGGATGAACAGACAGGTACCAACAAAAAGATCCAGCGAGGAGGCAGAGAGGGTGTCATTAATAAGTACGAGAAATGAAAAGAGGAGTATGGGAGAGGTATGTTGTTGTGTATCACTCAATTGGCTGAAGAGTGTGATCTTATAAAAGTTGCAGAGGCAAGAGATGCTGTTTTATAATGGTCAGATTCTGAATACTTTTTTATTCTTTTATTGAATCTCTCATCGAATCCCACGAGTCCCACACTTCACCCTGTGGAATCTATTCTCTGAAACGAACTGATTAAAATGTATTCAAATAAATTCACATAGAATAGATGAGAAAGCAGTGGAGCATGGAAATGTCGAGTTGAATATGCTCCTACAATTCTAGATTGATTACATGTCTAGTAGCAGTGAAGCACTGACATCCTGCTTTGGCACCGTGTTCCATTGTGAAAGTGTATATATACATAAAGCTCTGTGTGTTTTAGGACTTAGAGGGAGCCCACAACCTGTCGGATGTTTTGGTTCCATAGACTCATTACAGGGGATGTAAAATGGCTGCTGACGAATTTCACTTCAGAAGTTTGACGTGCATCAATAAGTGAAAAGAAAAACAATGAAAGAAAGTTTGTGATTGTACTCACTACAAACATTCTCATTCAAACGCTAAGGTTTCTGGAAAATAATTCAGGGAGACAATTTTGCCAACTGTTTTGTACATGTAGTACGAAAGAGACTTAATTGACAAACTAATAATTGGATATGCATCAATATAAGCTAAAATAACACAAATGTAACATTACAGGCACATAATGGTTCCAGTTTCCTACATTTTGATCCAATTTAAAAGGTATAAAATAGTTACTGAATATTTAAAGAACAGATTTCCACTCTGAACTGAGCGAGGTTGTCCCACCACTTAAAGTGGCTCAGTACATGAGTTCAGCGTCAAGCAGTGGTGCTTCTGACTGGGCTGAGTTACAGACTTAATTGTCAGTGACAAATCACATCCCTGATGCAACAGTGACTCCTCCTGCATGCTCTGTACATATTATCTCATTCTGGCTATGACATTCTCCTTAGGCTAACAGTGGGAGTTCCCTAGTGCAGCGAGAACTGAGCATTCCACATTTACAAATGGTCTAATGGGGGGGGGGGGCGCCACTAGAATTACCTTGCTGACAGTTGAATGTGTCAAATAATGGATTTCCATCCACATCCATGAACTCAGAGCCCAATTTCTGTCGGTATTGTAGCATTTTTTTCTAAAAGTTCTACTATTCTTGACCAAGAAGAAAAAAACTTGATTATTATGAAAAACTTGATGAATTGCATCCTAAAGGGAAACCTTTTTGTACCAAAGAGCTGTATTACATAACAGCAATGACAGTGTAACACACTCACTTTCTTCTTTATTGTCTTTATTTATTCCTCCACTTATATCTTCACACTTTTCTTTCCGGAGTCATCTGTAATTCTCCCCAAAGTACACTCATAAAGCGCCCCTCATGGGTAACTTGGTCCAATGTATATATGTCATCTGTCATTTTCTATTGCCTCTGTGACATTGACCTTGCCCAAATATTATTGGTCACAATAATTTACTGTATTTTGGGGGGAAATAACTGGAATTCCCTAGTAACTGTCTGTGTTTAGCTCAGGCTTTCAGACTTGGACATTTTTACTTTCTTTGTACTTGTGTCTCTAATGTCATGTTGTGGCACCTGATAATAAAATATATTTATGTCTCAACGATAGACTAGTTGAAATGATGGAAGATGTAAATTTAGTAATACCCTAAAATCTGATATTAAGACCATCATGTCTACTGAATCACAGTCAGTATGAACAGGTATAATTAGATCACATATGTGCACTGTATTATATCAGTAGATGATCCTGCCCCAGGTTTTATACCCAAATTGGAGTATTTACTTCTATTTGCTCTAACAGTGTATGCTGTGTGTCTGCATGTATACCTCTAACAGGGATTCTTCCAGCTGAGCCAGTTGTATTTTCTTGTCTTCCTCTTGTTGCAGAAGTCTTGTTTTCTCTGTCTCCAATTCTGGCTTCTCTTGCTGGATGGTCAAGGCTAGGAGCTAGACACAAGCATAAAGACATGGTCACAGTGGACACACAGCATGACAACACACATGCAGTATGACTGCAACAAACAACATATAGTCTATATATGCACTGTAGTATTCTACTATAAAAACACTTGTTCCACATGGATAAAAAAACTAAATCGGTTCAAACTTCTTATTTCATTGTATTATTGTATTATTGTATTTGAACAAAACATCACCACAGACTTTGGCCTTAAACACTGTGAAGTCTCATTAACACTGCTGCAACAAAGTGTGAACAAAACTGAACGAAGACTCAAGATGGTAACATTTCCTGCCGAGCAGTTGCAGTCGATTTTGTATCTGTGAGTGTGGGTGTGCATTACCTGTCCTCGTAAGCCTGCCCGGGTGGTAGTAAAGTTGACCTCTGTAACCACGGAAACAGCATCGGGGGGGATGAAGGGAGAGGGGTTCCTTGTCGCCAGGAAGAGACGGAAGTCCTCGTTGTAATCGATAACCTTGTCTCCTATCTGCACCACATATCTAGGGCCTGTGTGTGTGTGTGTGTGTGTGTGTGTGTGTGTGTGTGTGTGTGTGTGTGTGTGTGTGTGTGTGTGTGTGTGTGTGTGTGTGTGTGTGGTGTGTGTGTGTGTGTGTGTGTGTGTGTGTGTGTGTGTGGAAGTTGGAAAGAAAGACAGGGAGTCTCTGTTAACAACATACACTCTATCAAACAGTGGTGTAACTTTGTTTTCAATGGCCACTTTAAATTCTGTCTTCACTCGTTTGCATTCTGCCCTCGTCTCGGTCTTCTAGATGTCTGCAATGCAGTGCTGCCATCCCTTTGTCTCGCCTCTTTTTTCAGTCCTGTTCGACACAACTTTTAAGTGAATAACTTGCCCTTTCTCACACTTTCTCTGCGCCCACTCTCTCCGCGCTTCAAATAACAACCGCCTCACCCTGGATGAACCAGAGCCTTATGAATCACCCTCATTTTCCAGAGGTTGGTGCGTTTCCAACCTCTGTTCGGTAAGAAAATACTTAAACAAAGAAACTGAAATATCACCAGTTATATCAAAACTTTAAGAGCAAAATACACATAGGATGAGGTTGTTAATATCTTTTAAATGTTATAGATATTATTATATTCATTATTATTAATTTGATAAATTCAAGTAGTATTTCAAATGAATTAAATCCTATAATTGAATATATTAAATAAATCTGCATGCTTATTTTATAGAGGAAATAGGAATTCCAGTGGCTCATACCACCTTTTCTGGGGACTAATTACCATCACTTCTTAAAATTAACAAGGAAAGAATGAGGCTTCATAAATGTGCTACATACATTCATATATTTGTCACCCGAGGTATGTATACTGTATATACTGCCGTTTTCAGACATTAACTCCGAAATTGGGTCTGCAGAGTTTGCCTTTCTTACATGAAGAATGCAGGAGGCATGACATGACGTATGAATTCCACTGTGGAAATCGCGTTTTTGTGTAAACCACATCGACACCTTTTTATCGCCAAAAGCTCTTGAATCTCTTTGTCTTTCCAGTCTGACTTCTTCATCTGTGTCTTTTATGTGTGTAGCACCTCTTCTTCGTTCTGAGATATTTATATTCTTTGAGTTTTTTCTTTCACTTTAAAATAAAATTTGATTGATTGACTTTGCATTTGTTAAAAACTTGGTCAACACGCCCAGCTGTATTCTCACATTGGCTCACTCGGACATTTTGCAGACACTTTAAGTTGCAGAAAATGTTTGCAGCAACTCTGACATTTGTGTTTCACATACAGCTGTTCTGGAAAATTTCAGGAAAATGTCCAGACTTCAGTGCATGTCTGAAAGCATTTTATGTGCCTTTAGAATGAACTTGCTCACAGTTAAATGTGACAGCTCTTGTTTGTCATATAATGGATTTCCATGCACATCTATGAACTCAGAGCCCAATTTCTGTATATATTGTAATTAAAGCATTTTTTTCTAAACGTTCACCAATTCTAGACCAATTGGAAAAAAGAAACTTGATGAATTGCTGCCTAAAGGGAAACTGTTTTGTACCAAAGAGGGGAATTACATAACAGCAACTACATGGAAACACACTCACTTTCTTCTTTATTGTCTTTATTTATTCCTCCACTTATATCTTCACACTTTTCTTTCCGGAGTCATCTGTAATTCTCCCCAAAGTACACTCATAAAGCGCCCCTCATGGGTAACTTGGTCCAATCTATATATGTCATCTGTCATTTTCTATTGCCTCTGTGACATTGACCTTGCCCAAATATAATTGGTCACAATAATTTACTGTATTTTGGGGGGAAATAACTGGAGTTTCCTAGTAACTGTCTGTGTTTAGCTCAGGCTTTCAGACTTGGACATTTTTTTCTTATGTTGTGGCACCTGCTGCTAAAAATAAAATATGTCTCAACATCAGACTAGTTGAAATGGTGGAAAATGTTGATTTTTTGAATACCCTAAAAACTGATATTAAGACCACCATGTCTACTAAATCACACTCAATATGAACATGTACATGGGTGCTGTGGATATTCAGTAAAACGGTCAATATCTCAGTGTCAATTTACCTTAATATTTTACATATCATAATGTTTTTCATGGTGCACAGAGCATAGATCGCCCTTTATAATTGAAACACAGCTGACACATACAGGCGAGTAGTCAAACCTTTCATGAGCAACAAGTGGATGGTGAAGCCTCTAAATTACACCTAATATAATTTCCCCCATCCCCACTTGGTATTTGAGTGGTGTTTGTGCTTGTGAGAGTGTTTGCTTACCCTGTGCTATGAGGTCCTTCCTCAGCAGCGGATAGAGCACAGGTTCAACTCCATCCATCTCTTGGATGATGAGAGTTTTTCCAAATCTGACCGCCAGCTCCAGAGATGTCATGAAGTTACTGTCCTGCAGAGAGCGAGCACGCAAACACGAAGAAATGTTAACATGAACAGCTTTAGAGGCTCCTGCTGTCAGTAAAGTTTCTGTTCCAGATTAGGGTAAATTCATATGAAAAAAACACATCACCAGTATCCATGCAATGTGAAAATGTGTCAGAGTGTGTGTGTGTTTACCTGTTGGTTGATAACCTCGAGTCTGTTCTCTTTGAGATGTGTGCGTAGCCACTCTGTAGCTCGGGATGACGGGTCGATCAGGAAGGGACAGGCAACACTCTTGAGTACAGAACGACAACAAAGATCCCTGTTTCAGTTGATACGGGATAGTTTGACTTAGGAAGAGGCTCAGCTACTGAGGAAAAGGAGCTTTGTGTGCTGCTGTCATGCTTATCGGCATCCATCAGCATCACTCCAGGCAAAGAAACAAAGCCCACGACCGTTTCTCTCATCCGGTGCTCGTCTATTTCACGGTCTCTTGCTCAAGGATTCTCTTCACCTTCTCTACACCCGTTTATTTGTCAGTTCATCCATAATATTTTCTTATACCATGTACTGATAGAAGTAACTCAACTTTTTGTGTGTGTGTGTGTGTGTGTGTGTGTGTGTGTGTGTGTGTGTGTGTGTGTGTGTTTTAGGGACGTCACATCAACTCTCAGCGACTAACTCCACATGTTCAGTAACTACTATCATTGAGGTGATTTTTCATTATCTTGGAATATCCCTTGATTTCCATTGTATAAACTTGGTTGTCAGTTGTCAAAAACTACAGGAAAAAATTGTTAAGACATCTAAAAGCAACCAAACTAACTTTATTTAAAACATTTTTGTATATGACTATTTGTTGGGGAGACACACACACTAACACACATTAAAAAAATAAGCACACAAATGCTAAAATGAACTAGGTGAGGGCTAATAGGATGAATGATGTATCACTTCTTACCCGTAACTTGAGAGCATTGATCTGAAGGCAGTGAAGGCAAAAGAAACACACACGCACATTACGGACAAATGGAGGACAAATGGAGGACAAATAAATGGCAATGGCAAGTGCATAATTATGTTTTATATAGATGCTGGTTGTTGGAAGTAAATGCTGGTGTTACAATGATGTCTTTTAATTGAAAAGCATAAAACTAAGACAGATTTTAAGATAGAGAGGGGAGAGAGAGGAAAGACACAGGAGATTAAATTGCTTTAATAACATGGTTCATTCTATGACGTGTTTCAAAAACAAAAGATTTATATTTAGGGGATTAAAACAAAAGTAGAGAGATTAACATGGATTGACTGAAAGGTGATCTGATGTCTAACCTGTAGTATGACCAGTGCGTTCTCCATGGAGAGGTCATCAGATGGCAGCCCTTGGCTCTTCCAGATCAACTGCTCGCTCTCCGAGCACAGGAATGACCGCAAGTCAAACTCTGACACAAAGACACACAACATACCCATGATTGTTTGTTGTATTAATACATGTTCACTGAAAAGATCTCAATTCAACACTTGACAATTAACTTGGATGACTCAGCTGTTTGGGATTCACGTGCAAATCTCAAGCACGTCTCAATGGTTGCTGGGACAAATTATATGATAAGAGGTATTAATGAGTCAGCAATTAATGCTGAAAGATAGAATAATCTTACAGGTAATTTATGTGGATCAAACATGAATATCTCAATATAAGAGCTGATAGCAGGATTATGCTTTAAAGTTTGCACTTAGGTTAGCGATGTTCATTATGTATACTAGGTACTTATGTATATGAGTACTTAATATGTTGCATATTGCATTTTGTCTACTTATATGTTCCCAACAGGGATTAGACGGAGATAGCATTTCAATCCTGTCTGTCCTGTACATATGGCAGAGTTGACAATAAAGTTGTTTTTGACTTTGACCAACAGTTTAACCGTTAAACGACAACAAGAAGTTTGACCAACAACTACTAGAGGTTGATCTGTTAAAAAAGATCCTTGGACAGTGGTGCTATCTGAGCAATTATTCTCTACCCCAAGTCTCCAAGTGAACAAACTGTGGATCAGACAGACTATTTCCTAATGCCCGGTAATGAGCGGTGATTTTTATGATTGCCTACTGAACGTGAAGGAAGTTTACTCTCATTTCCATTAGAGTGGCTGCAGGAACATTCACAGCTAAAGCGGAAAGTTATGCTGACGTGTGTTTGCCCTAGACGCTGAAAACTGTGACCAAAAATTGATGTTGTGGATGGGTGATGAGTGAATCCATCCTGTTTATGCTGCTGTTTGCAGATGTAAAAATGTATATTGGTATTTTCTAATGTGTCAGACACTCATTCATTCTTGTCGGTTAATGGTTAATAGTTGGTTAAAGGGCGTTGGTTTTGGGTTAGGGTTATTTTTTTAAAAATACTTTTTGTTAGGTTATTTGATTATGTGATTGGACATAAGGATCCTTTTTGACTTTGATTAAATACATAGTATTAACATGATGGAGAAGAAGTAAAGAGCAGACGTGGAGTGGTTATCTTAAAACTCTCTACATTTATAAGTATTCAGTCAGTACTCATATTTACAAGAGACATGATCTTGAAGGTGTTGTGTATGTCCCTTATTTATCAACACAGTTCACTTTGTTAGGTGTGTGGGTAGAAGTGTGTTCGTGAAGGCTGTTCAGTGTTGGAATTGGCATATGCTGGCGATAGTGCTTTTGCCTAAATTGTATATTTACTCTGAAGTCCAGATTGAGCCATCCACGTCTCCAGACAGTGTCTTCTCCGGTCTTCGGGGGCAGCAGACAGATAGGTAATGAAGGCTGCAGCAAGCATGGCTCTCATTGGGAGTGTATCCAACTCATTCTTTATCTCAGACATCTGATTGAAAGAGAGACACGGTTAAGAAACAAACTGGATGGAGATGGGGCAGATGGGTGAGGGATCTGGGGGAGAAAAGTACGAAAAGAGAAAGACTCAAGAGGGAATAGCCATTACGACTGGAATGTAAAGAGAAGCAGGGATGAGAGAGGGGGAAGATGGAGGAAAAAGTGAATTATTTGATGCGGAGAAAATAAGAGTCTGCCACATGTGGGCAGTCATGCTCTGGCCACATGGGGCAGACTCCTCATTTCCTCCTCCAAACGTACAGCCCAGAATAAGGAATAAATTGCAGATTTATTGCGGTTGCAGATTTTCAGCACCATGTCACCACTGCACAATAACTAATTAAAACCCACCTTATCAGAAACATGGAGACTTGAACAACATAAGTGTGATAAGAACTCGGGGCTTCCACTGTGTACATTTTATTATCACCACTGCTTCAGGATTAGAGCAGAAGCAGAAGCGCTCTCACTCCCCACTCGTCCGCTGGCCTGCGCTCACATTGCACTTTAACAAGAAAACATCCAGTACTGACGGGATTAATCTGGGTTTGCGTGATTCTCTCGAGTCTATGAGGCAAACTTTCCCCTGAAACACATTGAACAAAGTTCACCTGCACAGTTGCTGGCTGGCCCGCCCCCCTGCTAAAAAAAAATACCTTAAATAACCATCTTTGAGGAAAAATGTACTTTGACTTTTTACTAGGCAGGGTGAAGGACCTATACTGCAGCCAGCCACCAGGGATGCTGATGAAGTTGCTCTTAATTACAAGACCAATCTTAAGATTAAGTCTTTCAAGAATAATAAACTGGGATTCACTTTAAGGGAGCAATCATGTCGACCATCTTAATATACAGTTGAAGGTATTAATACTTTCAAACATCCTGCCGCTCCCTAAACTTTGACTCAAAACTTGTTCTTTGCAACACGTATTCTATTGTTGTGTACTCCCCCTCCCATGTGCTTCAACCTTCCCCTGAAGCCTTTAAGCAGCTTAAAGACATTAACATATAGTAAACTTCATCTACCACACACTGTGCAGATGAAATAGGGACAAAGTGTGTACGTGAACACGCGTGTGTATGTTTGAGTATATGGAGATACTGTACGTGAGCAGAGAGTAAACTGGCTCTGTGGTGGTAGCCTTGAGGGAGGCAGTGAGCGTGAGGGTGTGTGTGTCAGGAAGAGATTGAGTGTTTTAATTAAGGTGCAGACAGATGCTGTGGAGAGGAGTAAAAACAGCCAGAAGGGACCCAAGACAGCAGGATTCATCCCCCTGTCATACTCACACGCACACGCCTTCACACGGACACAAACTTCTTGTTGCTCTTAGGTGGTAAATGAGCCTCTTTCTGAATAAATGTGTATAACCTCCCACACCAATACACACATCAACACACCCATACATCAAGGTACCTGTGTGTTCCACCGTGTGTGTTCTCCGTCCAGTTGTGAAATGAGCTGCTGGGCAGCAGCGATCGTATCCTGGGCTTTGTTCACCTCAGCCTCCAACTTAGCTGCTTCTGCAGTGTGACACTGAAACCTGAAGAAAGAGCAAGAAGAGGACAAGAGACCATTCAGTAGAGAAATGTGTTGTATGCAAGATCATTAAAGGTTTGAGAAACATTCGGGCATTAACTTAATTTACAAGATAGATTAACTCTCAGGAGTTGCCAATCACATGATCAAATCACATGACTGGTTCACTGCATCACAGTGTTAAAAGCAGATCCACTTAGAGTGCTTTCAACTTCAGTTGGAAGTGCTGACTTTAACTCTTGAGATGTGATCGTATAAATACAACAAATGCTACAAAGAAAAATACAATTTATGATTACACCTGCTTTTAAGCCTATATTACTTTATGTTTTATCAGTTTACAATTATGTTTTCATAATTGTGACTCTTATTTACATTTTCTCACAAAATGTGTTGAGCATGTTTGTGCGTGTTATAGTAAAAAAACATAATTTTCAAAATTTGATTTTCTTTTCTTTCATTTTTCTTTTACAATATGTTGATATACAAGATCAAAGTGAAAAAACTAGGCCTGATTTCAAAAACAGAGATACCAAACAAAGTCATGGTAAACATGTTTGTGGTATAAAACTGAAAAATCAAAAGCTTAAAAAAAAACTCCTAAGGGTTAAATAGATAGTAAATATAGGAAAAAAAACTATTTAGTTCAGAGATTGAGGTGGAGGAGGTGGGGGAGGAGGATGGTGCAAGTAAAATGTATTTTTCTTTAGGTAGTAGAGATAAACGACACATAGCTGAAAAGAGCAAAGGTTGAGGAAGGAAGGGCAGCATCAAAGAATATAAAAGGTTAGGGCAGTTTGAAGTACACCTTTGTTGAACTTTGACCTGATAAACAATCAAACTGGCCAATGTCCAGCCATTAAAACGTGGTGGAAGACACTTGACCTTAAAACAGTATTGATTATTTACATCTTTTATTCATATAGCTGCATGCTAGAAGTATACAGACAGAACAGAGGGAGGGATGCTGCATGAATGGCAGCGAATGAGGGATTCTTTACTCTTAGTTTTTTGTTTAGTTTTTTCTATTGCAGTAGTTTTGAAATTATGTTTTATTACAAAAACATTATAATGGTTATTTATGAAAATAAAAAAACCGTAAGATTTTCATCCAAGGTGAAATATGACAGAAATGGAAAGAATCCGAGGCAGAAAAATAGATGGAAATTTGGGGGAAGGTACGTACTTCTCTTTCAACTCGCTGACTTTGGCTCCAACAGAGTTGAGCTGGTGCTCCAGCTTATTCTTCCTGCTCTCTGTTTTCCTCAGGTTTCTAGACACACACACACGCACAAAAACGGAAAAATATCTCACATGTGTATCACGTAGCTTGAAGCATGGGGTCATTACATAAATCACAACATTAATATGAGCAAAGTTGGAAATTTCAGTTTGCAACCTTTCACTTGTTCATGTATATAACTCATGACCAGGTGTGAGGTTGTGCTGAAGAAATCAATCATAAGTGTTCTCTGCGTGGTGTAGGTTCCTACTCATGCAGTCCGGCCTGCTCTCTCTCCAGCGGCTCGATCCTCTCTAGGACGTGGGAGTACTGGACGTTGGCTTTGACCCAGGCAGCCAGAGGAGCAGCTGCTGCACTCGCACGCTTTGCATTCTGACCAGAGCAATGACAGCATCACAAGTCAGAAAGAAGTTGGTTATAACAACAGCCCCAAAACAATCATGAGACCAAGAGAACACATCATCACAAGGTTAATAAGATCCAGCAACCAGAGAGATAATTCTCTTTCTATAACCATGGGTAGCTGACCTTGGGGTCAAAGGAGGCCTTGTTCCTGTTGAGCAGCTCCTCTACACTCTGACGAATCTCAGGGGTGATGTTCCTCACTTCGAATGTCGCTATGTCCTCCCTCACACCCCGCTTAGCCAGAAAACTACAGAAAAGATTAGTAAAGGGGAAAAAAACAATAAGCCAGAGGGTGGTGACTGAAGTATTAAAAGATATATGGTGTTAAATAAGCTGTCACTTCACTGGAAAACAAGCTTTTAAATAAAGCCATGTGAATATGTAGTGGGGAAATTTAAGTGTTGGGAAGAGATGACAAGTTAGAATATTACATCTTTTACACAGCTCCAACTTGAACAGACATTGATTCTCATTAATTTCTCCTAAATTTCCTGACCGTGTCAAACCTGTCCTCTCCTTTCTGCCATCACATCTAATCACTTCCTCTCACCTCTCTTTGGTAACCCGAGAAGTGTTGAAGAGCCTTGTCAGTTTAATTAGTTTACTACGTGGTAACTATCTAGCCATCCTTCTTTTTCACCCTTCTTCTGTCCATTCTTTTTACTCATTCTTCCCATCCCTTTCCCTTTCTCACCTCTTCATGCTGACCCAAGAGGTGTCGAAGACGCCCATCAGTCTCAGCACCCCCTCCAGGATGTCTCTGATGACGTCAGGGGGCATACGCAGCGAGCGGATCTCAGACAGAGCTTCAGGCTTAATGTTTCCCACTGCACGCTTTGACTCATCTACCAAAGGCTAGAGGGGGGGCAATGGTAAGCAGAGGGAGCGACACAAAGGGAGGGATAAGTAGAGCAGGGATCAGGGATGTGTAGGTGTGTATCACTAGTAACTGACAGATAACATCATACTGACCCCATTCACACCTGGTATTAAGTGGTCAGATCCGATCCCTAATACCACATGTCTAAGACGCATGTGGTCACTTTCTTACTTTTACAATAAGAAGGTCCGCCTACTCTGCTTACGTCCTCAGCATCAATAAAACATATCATTACTCTTCTCAGTGCCCATTCGTTGACTTGTTTATGGACACTGCCACAATATCAGCACTGACCAAAACATAATGATTGATAATGTTCTCTAATGGGTAAAATCTTTCTGACTGTGATATTGTCATTGGACTCATCTGTAAAGTCAGACTGGGTAAAAACAACATAATTTGGTCTTCACGAACTTATGATTCTTTGCATATAGAGCGGAGAAGTGAGATCTGATCACCGGAGACCCATTCAGGGTGCATTTTAATGTCTGAATAAACAAACTGAATGTTGTCCCCTTGTGATCGGATCTCTCAGGACAGAGTCAACTCACCTGTACTTCCTTCAGCTCATCATCAATTTTCGCTTTCCTTTCTTCAATCTTGGAAACTTCTTGAGCCATCTTTCCCTTTATCTTCTCCATCTCCGTCTTCTGGTCACTAGCATTCTGGAAAATGAAAAGCATCATGTGATGTTTGATTTGTTTGATTAAAAACACAGCCTTCGAGTTTGTTATATATTATATGATCTCCTCGACTCAACCTGCTATTCACAGAGAAATCCTGTCCCCTGACCGGGATATATTACAACCTGAACCAATCCAAATAAGCTTCTTTCTCAGTACTTCAATGTACCAGCTTCAGGCGTGAATCGCTGTGAACATTATTTCACACACTTCCTCTCTCACCTCTCTACCCCTAAAATCTATCCATCTTGTCGCATCAAATCTTCTTTCAAGCTAATCTCGTCATTGATTGTCTCCCCATTCCTCCAATTCTCCCACAGTTAAGCCTTGACCCCTTCCATATAACGCAGCACTTTTCTTGTTTCCTCTCCAAAGCGTATTTTCCCTCACTCCCAACCACAATGTTTCCCTCTTCCCCAAGCATCTTTTACCCTCTTTCTCTGGCCCACCTTCCTCCATCTCCCCCCATCCTCCCTGCTGTCTCCTTCTCTACAGGAGACATAGTCACCACAGCCCAAAGGGATAAGTGGAGTTGCTAATTATCACTCTGAAAACTGACTCTCTTTCTCTTGTTTTTTTCTCTCCTTTCTTCTCTCTCCCTACTTCCGTCCATCTCACTCAAAAAGCAGATTCCCCACAGAGAGATATACAGAAGGATATAATAACTAATGTACAAACGTCTGCTTCATTTTTTTCATCCATCCATCCATAACCCCAAATTCTGGTATCGGAAAATAGAAAACTGGATGAAAATTCAAAGTACAAACAAATGCAAATGCATCTACAAAATAACTAGTGAGTTCACAGCAGTGGGTTGAAAGCTGTGGGAATCCAGAAAAGGTTTTCTGAGAGGAGAGGAGCGGAGAGACAAGAAGAGTGCCATGGTGAGACATGAGGAGGACTGAGATATTACTTAGAGGAGAAGTGAAACCCTGTCTAAGTTACACACGGTTACACACAGTCACACACACATTCAGTGACAAACATATATACATACACACCTGCATGGAGGTGGTGATTTCCTGTAGGGCAGAATCTGCCTCCTGTTGTTTGGTCTTCAGCAGTGCACTCTGCTCTGCAGCTCGCCTCTTCAACTCATCCACCAGAGCTTTAGCTTCATTCAGCTTCGACACACCTGCCTGCAGACACAAGTCCATCATAACACGTCAGACAAATAAAATCAGACTTATATATATGAGTAAAGACAACTAAAATTCAACACCAAGTTCAATAGTGTTGAAAGTTTAGTTATAGGTTTATCACTGCTCAACATTCAGTCAGTCATCATCCTGAACTCTGGTCAACACAGTGACATGCCATACACAAGACTGAACGTGATTGGTTGTGCTGGCAAAGGGCTGAAACAAAAGATAGTTCGAATATCATTCTTTTCTTTTTAATAGCATTTAGAAAGCGTAATATAATTGTCAGCTTGCTAGCAAGCACAGTACAGGCTAGCAAACTAATCAGGCTTGTTGGATGATGCATTGACTGCATTTATGTTATAATGTGAGTGTTAGCTATTTCAGCCTTGCCTACATTTAAGTATGGAAAGTCCTTATCGAGGAGTAGTAGCTGTACTTCCTTGTGAATTTTAATTTTTTAGTAGAGCTGATATTTTACCTGCAGATGCTGTTGTCTCGTTGTGAGCTGACTTTGCTTCCGGCTGTATAAAGCAGTGTAAACATGCAGAAAGGCCATGTACTGGCTGGGTGTTGCACCGTGTTCTCTACATGATTCATGGACCATCAGAAACAAACGGCACAGGTCTCCCTGATCAGAGCCTGCTGGGAGACAAAGAAGTGTGTGAGCACAGATTGTTTGAAGTTATAAAGTCTTTCATATTACATTAAACAGAAAAATATGATCGCAATATAGTTAATATCGCCTGAATTATCTCATTGTTTCCACGGTACAGGATTTATTTTTGTATTTCAAATATGAAAAATTAGAGTTGAGGTACTGATCAATATACAGATACAAATGTTTGCCAATTCCTACAAAAACTGTCTTTATACATGGACTGAAATTCACTCACTCAAAATAACTGTATTTCCAGCTTCTTCAAGTCTTTCATGCTAAAAAGGGAATCGCTTCTCAAGTATACAAATCTGTATTTTGTGGGTCTTAAAGGCTATTGGATAACTCCTTAATACAAAGTGATATTCTGTGATAACTTAAAAGCTGATGTGACATTAAATTAAATGTCTAAAATCTAACTCCGTCCTGAAGAGAAGTGTAATCCCATAGTGTCTTCCCATAGTGACAAGAAAGTGACAGGAATAAATAAATAAAAATCTTAATGAATAACAAAAACATTCAATTCAAAGGAGTAATTCAAAGAAAATGAGTCTTTTCATTAATACAAATCATGCTTGGCTTCACATACATGTGCTCTCACCTTTAGTATTGTCTCTTTCATTCTCAGCCCCTCCTCCCTCTGTCTTTGCCAGCAGCAGCTCAGGAATCTGATCAGGTTAACACACACCAGATGAATTTAGACAGAAACCATTGTATGTATAAAAAAAAGAACCATTTTTCTCTTATCTGCCTTTTAAAATGAATGTGCCAGGTTTGTACCACAGGCAAGCAAATGTACTTTAAAGGCCTCATGGGTATGGGGATAATATTGGATCTGGAGGCCCTGGATACTCCTAAGTCATACAAGTGTGTCGAGGCTATTGCAGTGACTGCTAGTGTTCAACATTTTCAGATTTGTGAATCTCCATGCTCAACACTGGCATGAACTTTGTCATTCTTTTTTCATTTAATATCCATTTTTCTTCTTATCTCGTTCTTCTACTCAACATCCTGCTCTAACCTTCTTCATGCTGCTTTCGGTCCATCCTTCCATCCACTGGACAGAACACTTGCGGTAGAAAGCTGGGTTGCTCTCACAGTTGATGGTGAAGTTAGAGTTAGAGCAGTCCATGATCAGAACAATGTGAAGGTTCTTCTGGATTCCTAAGAGATGTGTTAAACAAAAAAACTGTTGAAGGGTTTTTAGCACAGAATGAGGTCTGAAACAGCAAATGAGAAGGAAACAGACAGTGAGGGACAATGTGATTATGTGCATGAGTTATTGTATCTCTGATATTCTCAGTGGTAGCTGGTATCTCCCTGACAGAATTGAATAGTGAAGGGTGAGCAGGGAGCTCTTTAGTGGGTTTACTTTGATAATAAAAGAGCTATTGATTTGATTCTCCAGCAGTAACCTTAACCTCAGTGACACTGGAAGATATCTGCAGTCCACACACCACTGCACAGCAGCGAGGCAGAAGGATGGAGTCAGATACAATCATAGAAGATAAACTGAAATACTGTATAGATAGATAGAAATACTGTAGTGAGAACAATCCCTAGATAGGAATGACACATGTAGCCGGGTTGTACAGTGAGAAGACGACCAGAGTTCCAGATACTGTATATAGAAGAATGAACAATGAATAACAAAGAGAGAGAATCTGCAGTACTGACTGTAGGAAAAGTAGTTGTAGAGTGGCTCTGTGAATCCGTCCTGGGAGGCAGAATCTTTGAGGGAGGACAGGAGAGGCTCCAGCTCCTCTGGGGAGTACAAACCTGGAACCTCGCCTTTAATAGAACACGCACAATAAAATTATATGTGTTTTTTGACATAGTAGCATCTCACAGAGGGAACTAAATCCTCAAGATCCTAGGGCCAGTATGCATTAAAAGGGCAAACTATGATTGGTGTACTGCACTATTATAGTTATGGCTCACTCTACTGCATTGCTCATATTCAAATATAGATCATGTCTACTGCAAAACACGCTATGTCATTTAAAATTCTACTCTTATCAGTAAAATGAAAGTGTAACCTCCTGAGGCACTACTAGTCAAATAGGTTCTCATAAAGATGTCAATAAAATAAGAAAACACGCTCAATAACACAATTACACACCTGACGACAGCAAACTGTTGACCATCTCTAAGAAAGCTGGGTGAACAAATTGATAATCCTCTAACAGCAGTACCACCTGCTGACCCTCCAGACCTGCCAGCTGCATCACCTACAAACACAGTACACACACACACACACACACATTATAAATTTGATACACGTATATCATCAGTAAACATGTATATACTGTATATATATATAAATGACACACAAGGAGACATCAGACTTCCTTTAGACACTGTAGGTGCATATACTATTTAATGGCTAAATACAGGTGTCATTCAACAATCACTCTGTCAATTTAAATCTGAAATAAAACACTTGATAGACTGCTAATGGGAAGACAATTAAAGTGCTTGCCAGTAGAAGGCTATTATCTCTAAGTGCCCTCTGCTAAAAGAGTGGTTGGAATGATGTGAGCCATTTGAGCAGATAAAAATCGTATAAAGGCAATCCTCCATTACCGTCTTGAGATCATTGCTGAAATGCTTAAGAGAGTAAGCGCGGGACATTTTCGGCGTGAACAGTGTGTATCCGTGCATGTGCGACACCAGGCACGTGGCCGTGTGCCGACCAACTCCGCTCCGGCCTGCCAGCAGCAGAGAGCCGCCGGCCCTGCTCAGGACCCGATCCACCCTGGACACGAAGTCGCACACTTCCCAGAACAGGAGAAGATCCAGCTCCTTGTTATCGCGACTGTACAGCACGACTCCCTACAGGTGAAATCGGAAGGAACAGATACAGGAAGTGCAACTCAGAACACATAAACAAACACAAATATACACAAACACAATCTCAAATGAGATACAAAGATAACAGCAGTAGTTTTCAGATGTATTCAGATCCTGAATTTGGTAAGTTGCAATACTAAAATGTAAAAAAGCTTCTTTATAATAAGCAGTAAATTCAATATACAAGTGTATACAAGTATATACTGTATAAGGTTTATCAGTAAAAACTCAAGAGTTGTATAAAGCAGAATAGCCTCTTGAAGAGTTGACGATCATGTGTTTTGTAGTTAAATCTTAAAATAAAAAGTAAAAAAAATTGCTGTGCAGCAAAAATTACAAAATGTAATTTAATAGAAGGATTAAGGAGCATAAGCTTGAAATATTAAAAAACCTTTCTAAACAATTTCATACATTTATATGAGTATACGTGCAATCCCCCAAGTCTGACTACACACAACAGTTCCTCACTGAGTACCTTCTGTATAACTTGTTTTAAGTCGGCAGAATCCAGACGTCCCAGTTGTTTCCCATGAGGAGGCAGCGACTGGCCTGGAGCCATTACAGCCCCTTCAGAGGCTCCCCATGTCACATAGAAACCCTCTGCACACAAGAAATAGCATGCACTGTCAGTTATACATGCACATGCTGTATGTTACAAAATGCACACAAACTGAGCACAGCAAAGGCAGAACTGTCACAAAAATGAACTGACACCAGTCAAATAAATGTGAAATTTGATCAAATGTGTGTCTCAATGTTAAACCAATAGGTATATTGACTTAATTTCAAATCCCACAGCTAACAAACCAGATATTGCAGAGAAGCAGGCAGGTGTTTTACAGGCAGACTGCACATCTGGCCACAGTAAGGAAGAGGCATTTCTCACTAAGGTTACAAAGCACCGGCCTTTAACTGATGCTTTCTAACACAGTAGATACCAATGCAGCCAACAAGTTGGTGGAGCAAGGTGTGTAGACGACAGGGCTGATAAAAACAGAGCTATTGTATCTCTCAGAGTTATTGACCTGGTATGTGCCCGCTAAGATCGGCAGATGGAGCCCTGGTAGTTATTCCCAGGTCTCACATTGTAAAGGGTGACCCAGCCCATCAGACCCCCAACATTATGGAATTTACTCAGAAGGTTTCATTGTCTAGCTTGTTTTAAAAGTCATCTTCTTATGAGAGCTTTTAACAAATGATTGACATTGGCTGTTATTGACCCTGACTAATCCAATGTATTTATTTGTTTACATAATTCTTTCTATGTTATTGTCCTACGACTCTGCTTAAGAAAATATGCTATATAAATTTAGAAAAATCAATTACTACAGTTGTGCCAGTTAACTTTGCATCTTTTCTTTTTAGTAGTTTCTAATAAAACCATGACCATAGCTTTGTTTCAGGATTGCCCAAGGATTTCTGCATTATGCTGTGCAGATGCTAGTAGAGTGCATAGCATATTATTTTTAGTACTACAGTGTGTACCTTTATATGCAAGGAGGACAAACTCTGAATTTGTCTTATTTCTCCTACAATCGTAAGGGGACATGTACCATGTTAACAACACGAGACATCTTTCTTGATTCTTGACTTGTTCTCATTTATCTCACACTCGGAGGTAGCAGGCTTGGAAGTGTGTCGCTTGAATCTTGACAGCTTCGGCTTGGATTTGAAACCAGTTGCCAACATCTCAACACTGCTATTACTAAGAAATGGAAATGTTATTTCTAGTGGGAGACACTATATTCTCAATGAGTGAATAAGAAATCTACTAAACACATCGTTAATATTTAAGTTGGTTTGAGCTGTCAAACTAACTGGAAAAAGGAAACAATTTATTCATGTCGTGTCAGTTTATAAAAAGCAAACAGATTCAAAGGACAGAGCCAAAACATGTCATCAGATGTTGCGTTCATTCAGGCATCAGGCTCCCCAGAGCTACATCTTGTACATCCTTTTGACTGTTGGATCCATATGAGCCTGCAAACAGTCTTGCAGGATTTGAATTAGGGAATAGGTGTGTGAGTGTGGATCTATCTCATACCAGTCATGTTGTCCAAAGCGTCAGAGCCCCAGTCGCCCCGTATGATGGAGGAGAGGATGTTATCGAAGGTGTGAAGGTCTTTGGAGGAAACTAGCCGGTCTCTAAACAGCCTCCTGGCTTCGTATGCCACCACCTCCAACACGCTGTCTGTCACATTAGACTGAGCTGCAAAACAAACAAGATTTTGGGGGATAAATACTCAATAGGTTATCATAAGGCATTGAAATGCAGGAAGAGATTTACTGACCAAATATTCAGCATAAAGACTGACTTAAAAAAAAAGTTGGTCACACATTAAATTTCAGAGAATTATCTGCAAAGGGAACTTTTCTCAAAGTAGGATGAGTATTTTATAGTTTCAAAAAGAACAGACAAGATGAGTAATTACGACCTGACTCAGGCCTCAACATTAGTCAAAGGTCTGTTTTAGGTGGGATAAGACGTGACCAGAGCACCTCCGAGGGTGAGACTAAATTTACTTAATTCCCCAAAGACCAATTGCTGTGAGCTAAAAAGAGAGCGCCAGAGGGACCAGCCTTAACTGTGGTCTCAGAGGCCCCTGGCTTCAACAGTGTCTGTCACATTATATTGAAAGAGCTGAAGAAGAGAATCTAGTGGAGACACAGCTGACACTCAGGGGGTTTCCTGACATATAAAACTTTTAAAACCACAGAAGAAAAGATAAACACAAAAGTACCAAGTTGTCATGCTAAGCATTTCATATTTATACAGCTTTAAAAAAAAAAAAGACTTTCAGTGCCCAGAATCCTCCTTAGTGGGGATTCTACCACAAGCATAAATAATAAAATAGAAAACAAATTCAGAATTTCCGAGGCCTGTATTGGCAGATATTGATATCAGGGAACTTGAAAAGTATTTTTACATCTATTTTTTATTTTTTTTCCCGATTTAAAAAAACACTTCATACAGAGATAGACAGAGAATTAGAAAACATGTAAAAAGCATCAGTCACACACATCTGTGATCAGCTTAAACAGACTGATGATATCAGCCATCACAATGCATTAGTCAGCTCTTAAAGACACAAAGTAAACTAAAATGTTATTTAGTACAGTGCATACCTCCGCCCAACACTCCTTTATGAAACCACATCTAAATTCACTAGATCCAGATTATCGGATCTGCACCAAAGTTGAATGGCCCATTATACCACATTCTTCCACCATGTTTCACAGTAATCCTTCCAGTAGTTTTTGTGTAATCTTACTTATCTTACAGAGATGAAAACATAACCTCCTTGGTGGCGGCAAAAAATGTTATGTTCCTAATGTACTGTAATTTGAGTGCAACACAACAAAAGCGGCAAGCTAGAGTTCATTACAGATGACCACCTTGATATGTGGATACACAAGCACACTTGGTACTGGGCATAAATTCAAACTGAGTGTCATCTATGTTATGATCATTTAAAAGTAAGGTTATGGATGTTTTGAAATGTATATTGTAAATATAGTGATTGCAATTACACACTCAAACTGAACATTTAAAACATCAACACAGTGAAAGAATCCAAATTGAAAGAGGTTTTTACAGGAACCCAGATGAAGGTAAACAATGAGAACTAATAGCAAGTAAAACAATTATGAGCACAGGAAAAGCGCAGTTTGTCTGCTGACTTGGTTAATTAAGATAAATGATCGGACTCACTATCACCACAGGAACACACTGCAGAGAGAGAGTGACGGAGGGAGAGATGGAAACACAGCAAAGGGGGAGAATGATGAAGAAGACAAGACTAGTGACAGAGGACGTAAGGAAAGAGTGGAGAAAACAGGGAAGGAGAGAGAGATGGAGTTAAAAAAGAGTTGGAGACAGTAACTCTGAGCTAAAAGAATACTGACAAGAAACTAAGCCATCTGCTGCTGTCTTTTTGATTCTGGCATCAAAACTGACAGAGTTATTAAAGCTTCATGCTCCTCAGCCGCAGCTGAAATGTGCACGTGGACTCTAAAGAATTAGCAGAAAACCAGTGAGTCATTAAATCATAGAGCATAGAGCAGTGCTTCTGAAAACATTGACTGGAGTACCTTACGGGCCATGGGTCTGATTCTGAAGACTTCTCATATTACAAAAGTAAACATATTTTTAAACATATTTTTCATGCATCTGGTTTCCCAATAAAGCCTGAAAATTCTGACTTGGAGAAGCTTGGGATGTGCCTGGTTATTGCAGCCATCTTAAGGCACGGATACGAAAACAAACAAAAGCCTTCTGTCCGTACTCTGCATTCATTTCGTCCATATTTGTGTTCTGTAAGTTTTTGGATAAGGACGACACACACAAAACAGTGTAGCCAACTGTTCAAGTGAGACGACCATAAGCCATGAGGAAGAACATTCAATAATGGTGAAAACCTTTAAGGAGACTTTGCTAGTTGGTAAGAAACTACAGGCGTTTATCAGAAAATCTCACCTTTGCGCTGCCCTCTAGTGCCATGCCATGCCAATGTGCAGGATGCATTGAGGTATATGGGCAGTGGAGGTTATATTGTTTGAGCAGGACACATCACTTTTTGTACGTACAGGCAGCATAAATCAGCATTTAAACCTATTTTTAAAAAGTGCTCAAAAACATAGACATTGATATGTGTGCATTACTGCACATGTGTTTAGTTACCTGCAGTGAGGTCATATCTCAGCAGGCTGAGGACCCATTCAGTGAGAATACAGGGGGTGAACAGGTAGTGACTGTGGTCATCCACTGTAAACTTGGCTTTCACCTGAGAGGAGAGAAACACATGGATGATAGCAAATAGGATCAAAATTAATTCAATGATTCAATGATAAGAATAATCTTAAGCCAAACTCTGGTTGATACCCGCCCTCAGCATCAAACATGACGGATAAATAAATGAAAAAGTTAATATTTTGTTCCCGCCATAGCTGTAATTTAGAACTGGCATCATGGTGTTTCAGTCACTGAAGGTCTGTGCCTGCATGTAGAACAAAACAACTCTGCTGTACGACACCATTCTAGTTTTACATTGGTATACGTTTATAATTGGCTGACACCTATATTCTAGTTTTGTTGAAAAACTACAATGTACCAACACAGAAATTTTGCCCTGTCACCCAATCTTTAAACCAGGAGAGGGGAACCTGAAGCCTCCAGGCCGAATAAAAGACTATTTAATCTGCCCTGCCAGGCAATTCATAAATACTATCACAGCAGCTACTGATTTTTTTCTGTGATAAAATAAAAAAACATTAAATAGAAGACTAGCAGGTTTAACAGCTCGGATCCTTTTGACTGTATGCCTGTCTGATCACAGTCAGGGTGAAAGGCACACATGAAACAAAAAACCATCACTGTCAGGAAAGTAAACGCAGAGAAAGGGACAAACAATTATTTTTTGTTGACATAAAGGATAAGCCAGTGTACCTAATTTGCAGAGACGAGCGCACAGTGATGAAAAAGCCTGATCTGGAGCATCATCACAGCTTCAAACATGATAAACTGGATGAGGACAAATGCACTTGGATTTGGGTGTAATACAAACAAATTTCACAAGACAAAATCATTACAGAGAGGCAGGCAAGTTTTGTGGTAAGCAAGATAATAGCTTTGAAGTTGGATCCGCATTAAGAATTTCTACAATAGAACCACGTTACCACTGTGAGCTGAGTTCCAAAGTGGAAGTTTGTCTAGTGGGGGAAGGGCTCTGTTTGCAAGCCATGTATGTCCCAACCAAAAGCGATGATTTGTTTGAGTTTGTTGATGTATTTGCTAAAACCAGGAGGGAGTTCGTAGCATCAAAACCATCGGACCTCGGACGCCTCACCAAAAAGTAGTGGTTACAGCCATCGGCGAGAGTTTAGAGTGATAAATGTGTCCAATAATTTAGTACGGCCCATGAAGGATGTTAAATATCCTGAAATATATGTACATGTATTATACTCGTGTTCGTATGAAGAATGCAAACCTCTCTATTGAATTAAAAGCCATGTTTTTAAAGCATACAAGTACTTGGGTGGTGCTATTTAGCTGAAAATGGATGTAATAACTTCTTCCTGTTTACAATCGTCTGTCACTATATGTCCCTCATATTTTCTCAAATTCAACCTCTGGAGTCTCCAGTGACTTGTTGATGCTTTCAGTATCTCAAGCAAGAATCTGTTGCCACAACATGACCATGAATGGAAACTCTGTCGAATTCATTACCTGTTCATAGAGCTGCACCAGAGAGCCAGCCAGCTGGTGAGTCTTCCCTGTGCTGGCCCAGGCTGCCTGGCCACCAAGACTGTGCTGAAGAACTGGCTGCAGGTACGCTGAGTAGATAGTCTGCAGCTGCTCCCTGTCTGGATAGCTGATGGCAGAGGCGAAGAAGCAGAGACGAAGGAGAATGTAAGAGGAAACAAGATGGTGAGTCAGGGTCGGGGTTAGCAACAGCAACATGGAGAAACAAAACAGAGAGAGAGAGAGAGGAGGACTGATGTTGGACATGAGAATTAAGGTATGTATGTGAATTACTTAAAGTTGGAGTGCTTGCATCATACTTACTCAATGGTGCAGATGCGTACTATAGAGGAGAAGCGGGAGGTGAGCGAATGGCTCCCGACAGCACCCCCTGTTGACATGGAGGCCACCACCTGGATGTTCTCGAGACTCACCCACTCCAGATTTTCATCATAAAATCCCTTATATGTCAACACCTGGAGGAGTGACATGAAGTGAGGTTAGATGTGTCTGATTAAATTATGAAAACACAAACTCATCAATAATTTGAAACCACAAATTCTTTGTGTGTGGAGTTTGTATGATTTCCCCCATGTTGATGGGGGTTTCCTCTGGACCCACACTGATGTGAAAGGAACCAGCGTCAAAGTCTCAGCTTCCCTTCATACATTCATTATTTGCCTATTTGTGTTTGTGTCAGTGCATCAGCTCTACCTGTTGCAGGAAGGCAGTGAGGTTGCTTGTCCCCCACTTGTCCGGTTTGGGCAGGTTGATGTTTTTCAGGTAAAGGACCAGATTCTCACAGTCCTTGGGTCTGAACACCCGGCCAGTGTTAGAGCTCAGCAACAGGCAGGTCTGACTGAGCTTCTGGAGGACATGGCGGGAAGAGGTCTGTGCACTGCAGTGAACCACGGCGACTTGGGTGGAGCGCAGCCGAGAGAAGGCGTAGCGCAGCAGCATGCTAGACACACAAAATCACAGAGAAAGAATGTCAAGAAATACATACTAACTTGTATTTAGTTGTTGTCCTGTTATAGGAGACAGATGCCGCTTTATTTATGATATGTTGTAAGGTGCTCAGAAAGGCACCATGAAATAAAAGCTGTTTTTGTTGTTGTCCAGCAATCCCTACAGTATGAGTTTAAGCTTTTATGTTTATTGCAGCTTTGCGTGTGATTTCTGGTATACCTGTATACAAGGCATCTACATATATATAATTTGCAAGTGTGTATATATGACACATGCAATCATGAACATATATGTTTATATAAACATATATTTATGATTATGCAAATATTTGTGCCCTTTGTGAGTGTTTTTTTTCTGCAAATGTGAAATTACCCCTTTCCACAGCCCTCTGGCCCCACCACCATGAAGGGCTGCCTGTGCTGAGCGGTGAGCCACGGGGAGAAACAGTGCAGACCTCTCTGCATGTCCACGGTCTCTATAACAGGTAGGGTGTGAGTATGAGCAAGCTGCTCCAGCGTGAGACCCTCAGGACGCTGGAATATATAGGCTGCTAGATGGCCGCTCTCCGTATCATAGTAGGTATCTAGTGGTTTTCTGGTGTCTGGTGGACTTTCCCTGGCCCAGCTCAGCAACTACAGAAGTACAAAGACATAAGAGCACACATCAGGACCTGGAGTGGTACCCCAGCAGTTTCCCACCTGAGGGGAGTCATGAATGTGAATCTTAAAATGTATCTTCTTTACTGTCGCCCTTTTACCATGCTAAAAATAAACAAAATAAAAAAGACAGAGGTCCTTACCTCCTTGGCAAACTCCTGTCGTGTTTTGAAGTTGAGGTTTCCTCCCAAACCTCTAAGAAGGCCAACAATAAACTGACCTCTCTCTGTCACAGCGTTGAGATGGGACAGACCATTGAACACTGTACCCACCAGACTGGACTCCACAACAAAGTCATTCTGATGAAAGGAGAGACGGGGTTATGTGAGTCTGATTTACAAATCTAACTTAGGTTTTTTGAATGACTTTGGTGAAAGTGAGAGGAAACACAGTAGATGTAGAATAGCACCACCCTCTACACACACATACCTGTTTGACGACCCAGTCCAGGGCTCGCTGGAAATAGTCTCCCAGCCAGTTTTCCAGGTTGCTGCAACACTCCTCTGGCTGACCCCTCAACCACGACTTGACCAAGGCCCCCACATCAATGTCTTCATCGCTGATGATATAAGTCGTAATAAGACAAGGTTAAAAAAAATCATTGATCTACAAATAAACAATTAAATGTGTGGAAAGGTTCACAGACCTGAGAAAGATCATCCCCATACGAGAGATGGTGGCTGGTGAGGCGCAGCTGAGATCGTGAGTCTCAAACAAGAAGTTAACATTGGGGCCGAACTGGATGCGTTCTCCGCTTGGCATGGTCAACAGTCGGTTATCATCGAGCACAGAGTTTAGACTCTCAATCCACTCTGGGTCAATGTCGCCGTCACACACAATCCATGAGCTCACCTCTAGAAAAAACCACAAATACATATACATTCATATGCTGTAGATACACAACTCAATCCAAATACATCCAGTGCAGAGCATAACAAAAGCAGCTTCCTTCGGGCTCACTATATGCAGGCGCTGTAGAGAGTACTGGGAGCAGTGCAAGAACTTTTCGAGTTAAAGTAACAAATACTGTGGAATAAATCTCATGCTAGTTTTCAAAAGTTTGGCTCATAAAGACAAAAGTTTATTATGACCTCATTGCATCTATTTGAAAGGTGTCTCCTTCTTACCCTGTGGTTCCCTGACCACACTCCTGGCACTGTGTGTGAGGACACCATCAGCCCATTCTCTGGTGTCCATGTCTATGTGTCCAAGCAGCTGCTGTCTGGGCATGGCCTTTGGATTCATTGTGTACTGTTTCACCTGCAGAATTACATGGTCAGCAAGAAGGCAAACAACATTAGCAGGGTTTCTGCAGGTTTCTACAAGGTACTCTTTAGACTATTAAAGACTATAATGACTGAAATTTAAGTACAACAGATATGAAGGAATATCAGTGTCAGAATTACTTACACTTCCCTATAAAAGATAAGGTGAAGTAGCCTAGAGACCTAATACATAACATTATTTATTTTTTAGGCCCTGAATTTCATTCAGATTATTGAATTTGAGGCTATTTAAGACCCCGCGGGAACCCTGATTAGGTAAGTTTTTTTCAAATGATCAATAAACTTTCATATTAATTATTTTTATGCTCCTTCATATCAATATAAAAAAGCATTTTGAATACAGGCTGAATCGATGAATGAAAATTCAGGTAGGCAGCTCCTCTCTTACTCACCACTTTGCCCGTCTTGCTGAGAGCAGCCCTGAGCATCCTCCAGAGTGTTGACTTCCCAGCTCCGCTTGGCCCGACAATAACTACACCCATGCGCTGTCTCAGCTGCTCATTCAGCTCCAGTGCCTTCTTCAGCTACATAGATTGGAAAAACAATTAGCGATTAATCTGTGATTTGTCCACCATCAAAATCAATTCATGTCAAAGATGGAGTGATGCCAAATATTGCCTGAACACCATGTATCATGACAATAACGTGAATATCCAGCTACTAATTGCACGCACACACCTGGCTGGGTATGAGCTCAAGTCGTGCCTCCTTGTAGACGTGTTCGAGGGCATTCATGAGGATGTGGTCCTCCACGTCTGTGAAATTAACCCCAGAGAAGACGTCTTTGACCAGAGCGTCGAACCGAGAGCTATCAGCAAATGTCAGCTTGGACATGGTGTTCAGTCTCAAGGCCTGCACCACCAGACTGCTCTCCTGAACTGAATGTAGATGAAAGAGATTGATTTAGCATCAGAGTGATTTACCACTGTAAAAACAGACTATATGCAGAGAGGCATAAACACAGGCTTGATAGAGAAGACAAAAACAGGGTTATGAAATTGAACCTTTCCCTGTTGTAAAAGCGATAATTACCAAAGCTTGTCATGATTTACAGGTTTGTCAATACTTTTGTTCTGTTTTCCAAAGATGTTCGCCTTTCCCCCAGGCACGACCGTGGTGCAGAGAGAGGAGCACTTGGCCAGACTACACACAAAGAGACAAACACAGCACCTTGGAGACTCATTGATAGACAGGGGTTCCATGCGGTGTACGTTGGCAAGATCTAGGGCTGGTGGTAGAACAGGAGGATTTAAAGGAGAGCAGGATGGGTTCAAGAAGAGGCAGAGAGGAAAATGAGAAAGAGAAAGATAGAAGTGAAAATATTGAAAAGCAGAGACATGAAGGGAAGATGGGGGGGTGAGAAACGGAGGGCGGCGAGCGAGAACTGCAAGAGCGGCGTCGACAGCCAGGTATCAGAGAGAGAGCTGACAAGAGGTCAGGAGGAGGGGAAAGGAGGTGGGGGGAAAAAATCGTACAGAAGCGGTAAACAACAGAACTCTGAGTGTCTGGGAACAGGAGAATGGAGAAGGACAAAAGTACAGACGAGTGAAAAGCCCAGAGGAGGGAAAGTTTTCAGGAGGGAGCATTTGGGCTAAATGTCAATTGATGTGTCTGCATTAGAGGATTTAGAGGGCAAGGACGAGAGCAGGGGAGAAAGAGAGAAGTGCTGTTCAAAAGAGCCTTTTGATGTTCGAGTACACTCATGTATAGTGTTGATCAAACTGCATTAAAGAGATATCCACACTGGGAGACACAGATAAACAAAACGCTCTGCTGTGTGACCCAGTTGGCTGCAGGATGAGCATCAACAAACCAGTAGAATTTTCCCTCATCACATGCTCGTACAATCTGTTTCATTAGCGCTATAACTTTCTGTCTTCCAGGTCAGGAGCTCACAGTCTTCACAGGAGAAATGCTTTAAAGGTTCAGTGTGTAGGATTTAGTGACATGGCGGCCTCAATAGAGAGGACCTGCTCCCGATGTTAAAATAAAGTATTTAAATATAAAAGGGCCCATTCTAGGGTAAAGAAAACAAAAAATCATAAAATTTCGATGATTACACACAAGTGAAAAAATCACTATGATTATTTTATATTCAATCTGCCAATAGATCCCTATCACCTGAATCTTACACACTGGACCTTTAAAGACGCTTCAACCAAATGACAAAAGGTGAATTTTCACATTATTGACTTAATGTGGAAAGCTAGAATTACTGCCCCATGGTTATATTGACAAATTAAATCATATCAGTTAACCTTTGAGTCCAAGTGACAACTGGGCGACATTTTTAGAAACTCCCTGAAGGCAGAATTGAGATACCATCTGAAAGAGGCCAAAAACATGTTTTGTGAGGCCACCATGACCTTGACTTTTGACCACCCAAATCGAATTCTTTAATCAGTGAGTCTAAGTGAACATTTGTGCCAAATCTGAAAGGATTCCCTGGAGGTGTTCCTGAGAAATCAATTTCGCAAGAATGGGACGAACGGACGGACAACCTGAAAACATAGTACCTTCAGTCACTGGCTGTCTCAGACACAGAGACATTAAAACATAAACTGGAAATACTACAACTTTGTATCTTAATTATAATGCCCTATAGGGACATTATAAGTTATACTACTTCAGTACAACTGACCTTTCTGATAATTTTTTTTCAATTATTATATTGGAATTAATTCAACAGCTCTTAGCACATACATATAAATCAGGTGTGTGTTAATTGAGTGCTGCTGCTTTTCTGATCGTCATCATTTGCTGTGCAATTATAAGGCAAAAGTTTGATATTGGCTCCACTCACCACTGGGGGTTAGAACATTTAGACTTCAAAGATCTCAACTGGGCTTGTTTGTGGTTCTTTGACATGAATTATGACACACAGTTGTTTTCAAATCCTCTGAGACAGTAAAATAGCACAGAATGACAACCCAAAGTTAGGCTGTCTCAGATAGATTGCTGCAGGTAAAATGGTCATTTAGTCGTTTCTGCTTAATTGCACTACTTGATGGATTTTACTCTACAATCTTTTCCACCTGTGAAGCATGAATAAAATCTCATATTGAGTCGGCGAGTTGTATCAAACTGGGAGTGCAAACTATAGTCGCTTTCCACTATCAGACACTAGAACACTTAATGTGTTAAGTAACACTGAAAAATCCTTAAGATCCCTAAGATCCTTTAAATCCTTATTTACATTCATTACCTAATGTCACATAATAACAATCATGGCAACATTCTCTACTCTCTTAGACACACCTTACAAAAATCATATGGACTACAAATACATTGTATAAATTATCTAGAATGAGCGCTTGAATATGTTTTGCGACAGAATACATCAGTTTTTAGATCTTATCTCAAAAATATTCCCAGCACAATCTCTGAAAGAATAAACCCTGTCCTGCCTAATTTTAAACAGATAAATCATGTGAAGCAGGGTCACTGAAATTTGTTACGAGACAGTACATAACAGTGCCCCATCAATTTTGCACTGTGATCCTATAACATATTGGACTTATGATGGAATATAAAAAGAGAAGATCAAACTCGATGCAGCAGTACAAGATATGTTGTCATTTTTATAGGGGCCTTTGTGTGTGTGTGCTGTCTAGGACCACACGCACACACATTTTCTCTAACTCCTGGTATTTCACATGATGGCCTGATACGATGATGATTCGTTCAGTTCATCGTTCAAGAAAAAATATGAATATTCATGTACAACAAAGTCACTGCAGAGCCGCGGGTTGCCGACCCCTGGCCTAGAAGTAGACGACTAGTAGACCTCAGAATGTGCTTTCGTGCCAGTATGACCTCATGCTCTGCATTATCAACCAATGTAAAATACACTCCCCATTCTTGGATGTGCAATATATTTTGTGTTGTGTAGTTTTGTTTCCCGATAGCAAAAATGTTTTGTGTACTAGAGCCCGACTAATATGGAATTTTGAGGGTCGATGGCGATACTGATTTTTTGGGATTAAACATTTCCAATTCCGATGAATCTGCAGATATATCAAACACAAAAAACAATGAAATGTATTTGAGGCTTGATATTTTACAGTTAAACCATAACCATATTATGAATAACTATGAAGAAAATGTGAAGAAAAATGCAATAAAATGCAAAAATGTTCTATATTGTTAATTCGGTAAAAAAAAAGGTTTTGATATCAGTAAAAATAAACATCAGCAGCTATGAATGTGACTCGAGGTCATGACCTCAAACTTGATGCACCTACTTTGTCTGAACTGCCCTGTCACACACAGCTAATGGAAAAGTAAAAATACCTCACAGAAAAATTGCACCCGAAATTCAATAAACAAATAGCCGGGGGTGGGGGGGGTCTTACTCTTGTCCTTGTCGTGACTCCTCCTCTGTTGCTGCAGGAGACTGCCACAGGCCTTCAGCACTGTCTTCAGAGCACGCAAACCCCAGTCATAGTGCTGCTGGGGAGTCAACAGCTCCCTGGACAGACAAATACAGACACTCTCAAAAACCTCCGGTTGTAGCAGAATTAAGGGTTGGGGGGGCAGAGGATAAATTATCTACAAAATCAATAGAATGCAATACACGGAAGTGGCACTTTAGGTAACTTCAAATAAATTCAACACACAGCATGATACTGTTTGAAACACACACAAAACACCACTTAGTGAACCACACAGACACAGTGAAATACACATTATTAGTATTAAGGTGATAAGTTCACAGACAATGTAATAAATCTGCTACACCTAATATTTCCAACCTTAAACCAAATCAAAAACAGACTTAACCACAGACATCTCTACCTGGCCAGGTTGAAAATTGCAACCAATTTGCGTCCCAGTATTTCTCCACTCTTGAAGCCCTCCGAATACAGAATGACCTCTGCAATGAGCTCGTTGTCTGGCCTGCTCATGGCCACGGGTCTGAACAGCTGCTTTAAGTTGTCTGGAAGCTTCTGTCGGCCTCCGTAGCCTTTTCCCGCCGGGTTCAGCGTGATGAACACTCCAGAGTTTGGGTCCAAATCCACCTGGAGGACGGAGAGAGGAAGGAAAAGTGATAACGTGTTTTACACTGACATGAATACAGGTTGAATGATTGCTGATGATTATTGACCCAACCAATTTTTTCATGATGGATGATGATGCAATTATGTGTTTAAGTATGAGTTTAAAATAGCCATTATAAACATATATAATATATAATATAATATTATATAATGTAGATGTAATTGGACATAAGTTGGCCTTGAAAAGTGTTTCTGTGCATCTCGTATTCCTGACCTCCTTCCCCAGCAGTTCACACGTGTACTTGTGATGTTTGAGAGAGTCTTGGATGGCCTGAATCTGCATGGAAACTGCAGACAGTACTGCTTCCTCCAAGCGGTTAAACTCGTCAAAGCAGCCCCATGCTCCGCACTTCACCAAGCCCACAAAGATTCGTCCCATTGACTTCACATCAATGCCCTGAAAGACAGACGGATGCAAACCAGAAAAGATGTGTTCTCACTGACATTTGTTTTCATTTACCAATCTTGTTGTGCATGTGCATGTGTGTGTGTTCTCACATGTGTAAAGACCGTGTGTCTGTCTTCTATATACCACAGATATATTCATTCAAATGTGAATAACGAGATCTGCATATGTGTTTTGCTTCCAGAATAATTAGCTGTGATAACGTTTTTGGCAGAGAAAATAGTGTGTCGTCTTAAATTGAGTGTTCAAAGTTAAACCCTTCATATAATCTCTGAGAGCATCTTAATACCTCATCACAGTTGAACACCAGCACTTGGCGTCCAAACAGCCCTCCAAGGGCTTTGACCGACTCGGTTTTTCCTGTGCCAGCAGGTCCGTAGGGGTTTCCCCCGAGCCCCATCTTCATGGCCTGGGTCAGAGTCAGGTAGCACTTATCAGTCAGCGGTGTGTGCACCAGCTTAGCTGCATTCCCCTGGGATGGAGAAGAAAGTGAGCGATAACACGAGAGAGAGAGAGAGAGAGAGAGAGAGAGAGAGAGAGAGAGAGAGAGAAAATATGACAAAACGCAGTGAGATGGACAGACAGAAGATATGAAGAGTGAGAGATGGGTGGATCATGGGGCATAAGAGACGGAGAAAGAAGCCAAGGCAAACAGAGAGATGATTGCTTAAAAAGTGAGGAATGAAAAAACAAATGAAGGACAAGCAAAAGGAAATGAAAATGACTGAGACGGACATATGCAGGACTTTTTTTAAAGGAAACTGCAGAGGAGGGACATACAGCAAGATAGTGGCAGTGCTCCTCATCTGTGCATTCACAGCGCCCCCAATAGGTATGAAATAAGAAAATTCAAGTAGACCTGAATTTTCAGGTTTCAAGTTTCCTTCACTGTACCGGGGTAATGATTAAAATAAATAATTTACAAATATGTATGGACTCCTGGTGACACTATGATGTAATATATTTTAATTTATTATAGTTTGACAGGACAGACATGCATGAGCATTTTGTTAATAAACAGCACTTTATTCCCCTTGACTGATCAGGTGGATATATTCAAACTACAGATAATAATTTAATCCAGTTATGAAAATTACTAATCATTTAACCTATTTTGTAGAAACACATTTTTTCCATTAATAAAAGAATTAAGCATATTACCTCTTGGTATTAATATAACCTTATATATTTTTGGATGATACTATAAATGAATCAGAAATATTCTTCTATGAAAATAAAGGTGAGGTGCAGCCTTAGAAACATTATGCATGTTTGTCTCATGCTCAGTTACAGAGAAAGACATACCTGGTATTCATATGTATAGCTGAACTCTGCATCCACCATGTGTATGTGGCAGCATTTGTCTGGTTTCATGTAGAAGCGCAGCTGCTTCTTCCAGGCCCAGGCGTCAGGACTGCTAACTTGAGCCTGTTTAAGTTGCTTCACGACACTGATGTTATGGACGATGTCCAGGATCAAGGCCTTGAGCTTCAGCTGCAGGACACTGGACTCTGCACAGGGAGATATGAATGAGTATCAGGAAAGCAGGATAGCAGGAAAATCACACCTATTTACGTGCCAATCCGGTTTTTCTCTCTTCGGGTGCTTTTGATCCAATATGAGTGGAATCTACATCAGGGAGGCGGGACAGGGAGATCTCTGTCTCCTCATCTGGCAATCCATCTTTTCGCAGGTTTTGTTTGCTACTTTTACTATTTTGGTTAGTTTAGGTGTTTGCTCTGGTCCTACACCTCTTTGCCTATGTAGCCGTCCCACACCTCTTACATCTTATTTTATTTTTGGCCAGCCTCCAGAGATCCTAGTTTTGGTTAAGTAGTTTTTGTAATGGTTTATAAATTAAAATATCTTAGCTATTCTGATCCTCGGGTATGGTGTTCTATTTATATACTGCTGGTCAAATGTGTTATTGTGGCTGAAACATACCCACATGAAACAAGCTTCATAAAATCCTAAAAGAGGATTTCACATGTACAGAATTCCACAAATCTTATTATATCTTATTTATTAACCTTTTGTATTGTCATATATTATACTCAGTGCTGTATCTGCCCATTAATAGTCCTGTTGGTTTAAATGATAAACTACATGTAACATTAGATCCTCTTTCTCCCTATTCTTGATCACTTACATTGAATGTTAAACAGTCTTATTCATCTTTACACTGGCACACTTAGTACAACGTTATTTAGTGTTCTGCACATGATATTAACCCCAGGTCATTAGATAATTAGACAGATAACCCTGCCAGGCTGCTTGGCTGTGAATTAGATGGTAGACCTTCCCTGTAAGCAGATAGAATAACAATAGCTTCTGTGTTCCCACAAAACGGGCAGCAGCTCTTGTCGAGTAAAAAAATGCAGTATTGTATTGATCAGTGAGAAGAATAAATGGAGCCGCTTACTGTGTAAACATACCCAACATGCCATTACGAAAATCAATATCATCAACAAACACTTGCTTAACGGTTTATTGCTGCACAAAATGCAAGAAAAAAAAGACACTTGAGGCAGTTTATGAAAGTATCATTGTACTAACTTGTCCAGCATCCATTATAATTTAGTTTCTCTCTAGTTAGGGCAGAGGATGGGTTTCACAGCTGAGCAAAAATGAAATGATTATAATAATTATATTAAGAATGATGGATTAAGTTTTTATAACTATCCACCCACCATTTTCTAAATCGCTTATTATTTAAGGGTTGTAGGAGCTTTCCAGTTCCAGTGTTTTGCATAGGCCAAAAACATACAGAGACAACCTTTCACACTCACATGCGCACTCACATGCACACCCACTGTACAATGACCTAAATCTAGAGTTTCCAATCAACCTAACCTCAATCTGTAGGAGGAAGGCAGAGAACATGCAAATACACAGACACATATAGTTACACACATAAAAAAATGATTTGTCTAATAGTTCATATATATAATCAACAGAATTTATTTTTACTGCCAAACTTTGCCTACAACCACAAAAAATCCAGTAGCAGAAAAAAATATACAGACATTTTATGTTTTGCTCTTAAAATCGAAAATCTCTATCCATCTCCATCTCTAAAGCTGGGACTTGATAGTTTAATTATTATGTGTTCAAATACCATCTCCTATGTACTTTACATGCTTTTTATTTCTTGGATGAAGGAAGGCATCACTGACATTAGTCTTTACCCAGAGGCTCACAAAATGTAAAATGTTCATCATCCTGTCTTATCTCTGCCAGAACAGGGGGATAGCTCCCACTGCCTGAGTGTTTTTATGGCTCAATTATGTAGACTGGGTAATGAGATTATCCTTCCTGTTATTACTTTAGCTGCTTTAATCAGTACTAGTCGTCTACAGCCTCTTCAGGCTACCTGCTTGTGTTAAGGGCGCCGGTAATTTGATAAGATGATAATATGGAAACAAGCTCCACGTGCACATTTATAACAGTCCTTATAAAATTGCTTTGGTGAAATTTCTGGTGGTCTATTCTACAAATCTGACTGACTTGCTAAAGTAATGAAAAACAGAAATTTGCCCCCAGAATAACTTTGTGTGCAAAATTTCATGAATGCACATGTGTATATATATATATATATATACACACATACACAGCATGGCATAGAAATTTGGAATTTGGCAGCAATGTCCCATGAAATGATGCCTCTAACAGGGTTATGGACGATCCTTTCATCACATGCATGAATAAATCTTTATTAAAATTTGAAAGTCATTTATATATTACACATAAAGGCTTTATATAGTTGTATATTCAGCCCTAGGTCATTAAACTAGCCTGCCAGCTACTGTGTTAGTGGCGTTAAAGGTTACTGGCACTCTGCAGGCTCTAGTGTGTGACTGGCTATCAAGAGATTCAGACAAGAGCAGGCATTTGGCATTAATCTCTCAGTGCTGAGTAACAACCCAAGATTATGATCAGAGTGCAATCATGAACAACACAAGAGGGAATCAGATAGTGGAACGAAGTGTCAAGTAGTAGCTGTTTATAAGGACTTTCAAAGAGAGGTTATTGTTGTGAAGAATGTGAACAGAAACCGGAAAAAAAGGACAGGGTTGAACAATCTGCTGTAGAAATAAGAAAGGACTAAGAAAGCAGGACAAAATTGTGCATTTGGTGTGATATCAATATTTCATGATGTCCCAGATTATAATCACAATTTGACAGGAAAATAAAGGTAACATGGCTAAGCAAATTCAGGGATGAGGTGAAGCTTATGTAGTTGCTTTTTACATTTTACTATTTTAGCAAACACTAACCATACTCAGGGTGTTCAGACTAAATGTAAAGCAAATTTTAAAAGGTGGTATGGTCGTATACAGCGGGCAATCCTTACATTTTTACAAGGTGGTTTATTCTAAATCTTGCTTGCTTGCTGAAGATGGTAAATTCTTTATGGATAGCCACCGACCACCAGTCACAGGGATGATTTCTTCCGGTGCTGAAGATGGTCAGTCTGACTGCGTCAGATGGTCAGTGTGTTTGTGAGTGAGAGAGCAGGAGCAAAAAGAGCGCTGTCCTTCTATTCTATGCCACTTGGTTTAAACTTTTAAAAATAAACAAGCAACAGCCATCATCTTTAAAGTCAGTACAATTGCAGTTTATACTAATACTATTAAAAGGTCACATTCAAATAAATAAGGTAAGGTGTCAGTGGATTACATTTTTTCAATGTAACCAGAAGGAAAGAATGTTTAAGTTAGTGTAGAGTATTTGTGTGAGAGTCTGAAAGGACACACACGTATTTACCAATGCAGACACACACTCACAGACCTACCTGTATTAGCTTGATCCTCAGAGCTCGTGTCCACTGTGGTGTAGTGTTCCAACTTCGTATGGAGCTCCAGCTCCAGCTGCTGCAGATTCTGCTCTTTTAGAGTTCGTTCCACATCTTCAGTGAACTGGATTTGCTCGGCCAGACACAGAATCTACAACAAAAGCACTTAAGTTCAGACACTGCAGGGTATTTAACAAAATGTTCTTACAGAAAAAGTTATTTCACACCCTGAGTCACACGGTCTTATAACTGAGAAAATACTGACATATGGTCCTGGATCTCAACTTGAACTTGGTATTGTAGTAAAAAAAAAAAAAACTCAGACTCCATTCAGTTACCAGGTACCTCAAAAGGCTTTGGGAAATATAGAGAGAAAACATATTGTATGTTTATTTAAACACTTAATATAAATAGCATGTGTACCTGTGATGGGTAGCGTGAGGGGTCCACCCCCCCTTTCTTCCCTGCTGACACACATTCATACAGCAGGTTCTTCAGAGTCTCCTTCATTTCCACAGACAGGTCCCTTAACCATACCTGGAAAGAACTTCTGCATTAATTACACTGATATAACACACATGCATACAAAGTGTCCAAACAAAACCCACATGGAATACAGAACATGAAATACATATTTGATTTACCTCCACAAGGCTGGAAATTTGAATGAGGTTCCTGAGTGGCACTATTTCTCCCTCCAAAGAACACATGGCGACAATGTGCTGGCACTGCTCATCAAATACAACACTGTGGATGCCTACACAGATAATACATACACAGATTACGTTGCCTGTCCAAGAGAATATACGTTGCTCTTATAGGTAAAAGGTTTCTCACCAGCAAATAGTTTCTTGAGGTGTGACTGGATGACTGTCGGGTTGGTTGCCTGTCCAAGAATCTCTAACAGATCATCATCTCCTATGAAATAGAACCGTGGGAAGGCAGAACGCTTCTCCTGCAATAACCACACAAAAACACATGAATAAAAGAAGCTGCGATGCCCTCAACATGTTATGCATGCACAGAAAAATGCATGTGCATACCTCCAGGAACTCATTGAGGGACTTTTGGCAGCGCTGCAGCTGATCCAGTATGGTGACCAGGGAGTTTCTGATGCCGGCCCTCGAGCTCAGAGAAACGACTCTGTTGTCTCTCTGAATGTCTGACATTATAGACCTGTTATACATAGAAAGAAAAAGTTTTGTTAAGATAAATACTAAAATAAATGTATTTATTCTCCCAATCTTAGTGTTACATATGGCCAATATATTATTGGTTGATAAGTAAGAAAATATAATTGCAACTGTAATAACATTTGCTGTTATGTTATTTGCAGCATGACAAAAACTACCATTATATATAATATATATAGAATTTGACACTGCTTTTGAGGATGTTCATATTAAAATCTGATGGATTGGACAATGTTCTTTCACATCTTGGTCAATTCAGCAAATCTATATTTGATCTCTGAAACCAATTTACAGTAAAGCGCAAGAGCTGCCTCGATGTGATAGTATTTCTCTCACTAACACACACACACACACACACACACACACACACACACACACACACACACACACACACACACACACACACACACACACACACACACACACACACACACACACACACACACACACACAAAGTACCTGAAGTCTTCATCAACCCGTTTAAAGCGGGCCTCCTCCCGGGGTAATGCCCCTCGTCCAAAAATAGGCTCCAGATAAACCCAACGTCTCTGGATGGTGTTCAGACTCAGCAGGTACTCATCTAAGTCCGACAGACGAACCTCCCACAGACTGACCTGGATATATAAGAACAAATTATAGTAACAATGGTTCGTGCTGCTTCATTAATCAAAGAAATCTTGACATATGGGTAAACCACAAACAAAATATTAAGTTAAATTAGTTGCATCTTTCATAAAAGTCAAAAGGAAATTGACTTTTTCCATAAACAGAAGTGAACAACTTAAAGATTCAAAATGTGTATTCATAGATTCAAGCCTTTGACCTGACCTTGTCTTGAAAGCTGCGATAGTAGGGAGAGTCTTTCAGAGACTGCAGCAGGCAGCGGTTATCTCCCACCTGGATGAGGATAGAGCAGTGATAAAGCCAATGTTTGCTAATCCTTAAGATTTCATTTAATGTGCCTGCAGTTATGTCTGCATTTTCCTCACGACATTTCCATTCCTCCTGAGTAAATCTACAGAGCGGTCAATAGAAGTTAAATGACCTGCCTGGAATGATGATTAACAAAAGTAATGAGGCAAGAGGATGTGCAGACCAAACACTGACAACAGCTGAATACACACACACACACACACACACACACACACACACACACACACACACACACACACACACACACACACACACACACACACACACACACACACACACACACATATATATATATAACATTTCAACACATCAACAAAACATCCTTCAGTAATAAGGCTCATAGCTGTAACTGTTGTATCTGTTATGCTACCTTCATTTTACATTTTGCCATTTCTTTTCAGACATAAGAAACCTTTACACATTCATACATGTTCAGTGAGGGGTGGAAACCTAAATATATATATTCAGAGAACAGGCACAGTTTTGCTTTACATATTTTCAAATGTCACATTTTCAAATAATTCAACAACCCAAAGGCAGCCGGTGTAAAAACAGTAATAAAATCATGTCATGTTTCCTCATTCCTTCATCCAAAAGAATTACCTGAAGATTGAGCAGAGTCAGCTTCCAGCAGTGAATCGGTAATAACTTTGTGAAAAGTAATTTCTGTACCGTGATCAGCTCTAAACCCTGATTTACATTTCTCAGAAAGTACAGTGGCAAGGAAAAGGTGCACTGTTTGGAATTACCTGCATTCATGTACAAAACTATGTTTGAATATGGTCTGATCTTCATCATAGATATTCATGATATTAACCATGCGTCACTAAAAAGACATCTCAGACTTATATAATCACGAACGGTTTTACATTAAACTAGAAAGGGTTACAAAGTCATCTCAAAGAGTTTTGATATTCATCAGTCCAGTAAGAGACAGTGTCTCCAAACAGAGACGATCTTACAGGATAACATCAGGGTGGATGTTTGCCAGCTCAGGATCAGTAGACGCTGGGAGATGCAGCAGGACAATGACCATAAATGTCAAAGTAAATCTACAACAGAATGACTTCAGACAAAGAAATTCTAAACTCTCCTCAAAACCTAAAAAAAACAGTAAGATCAAACCTCTCTCCTGTGGGTGGATGCCATTATCTGCTTTGAACAAGTTGGTCATTATCAAAGTGTGGCTGATAATACACTTAGAGTTAATTGTATTTTACTTTACTGAATAAAACCCTTCAAGTGCCAAAGATAAAACCTGAATCACTTTGTCAACACGAACTAAATGTGCGTGTTTGGTGTTTATATATGCGAGTACATATTTGTCTACCTGGTTGACTATATCCTTCCAGTCCTTGATGAGGGTGAGAGTGCGGCCGCTGCTGTCTGTGTACTCAGTGAGATTGAAGGTGGCTGCAGCTCCCCACAAGTCCAGTTCCCTCAGGGCTTCTCTGATCGTCACCTCAGCCTGGGCACGGCTGTTCAGGTCCTTAAAGCAAGTGCAGCTTGATCATTTTTGTCCACTCACGACTTACATATACATTTTATCAAACCAGTACAAGATCGTATAAGATCCATTTTTCTAGGGTGGACGGCAAGAACTTTTTCCTCAGCACAAACTATGTTGTCATGGTTGCCCACATTTTCAGATCAGATCCAAATCAAAACAAAATAGTGTGCTGACCAATAAAACTTTTTATTTCTTTCGAAGTTATTGGTTGTCAGTCAAAAATATCACTGTGTTCCAATGCTGTTAAAGATTAGTATATTGGCTGAGGGACAAGCAGAGAAGGTATGTTTTACTTTCAAATATGATCAGCTCAGAAGTACTTGCATAATTATTATTTTATGAACACTCCTTAAATTATATATTGTATGTGAATATGCTTGTAAATCTATACAGACAAATGCCATTTACAAATACAAGCCTTTCAAATGAGAATATGCTGTATTCATAGTTTCTGACTTGCTGCTGCCCTCTGATGTCCATTGTCACTTAGTGCAATATTCATAGTTTAAAAAAAACCTGTTTTATTCGTATATATATATATATATATCAACTATCGTCCCAAACCCAAAGAAATATCATGTTTTTAGGTATAGGATGATAGTTGTTTTATATATATATAAAACATTATGAACCATTTGAAGAGTTGTGTGCTTCCACCCAGTATGTACATGCACTTCCATATGTGTGTTTGTACAAACCTTGAGCTCCACGGCCTTTTCTATTATGGTATTTGTCACACTGAGCAGATCATTAAAGGTGAGTCTCTCTAACGTCGTCCCTCGTGGGAGACCCAGCAGACGAAACATATCCAACCAATGGTCCTGGGACAGGTGCTCCCCACGAACGTACTTCAGCACTGGGACCATGTTCTAGACATAGCAACGGAAACAGTTATGAAAAACCAAAGACTTAGAATGAGATCCAATATGATTTTATAATGAGTAGTTTTCCGTCATATTTATGATGATATTTAAGTCTTACTTCAAATTCAATGCTGTGACCACTGTCATGCACCTACACTGGTTACAATACTTTTTGTTTTTAGTTTTGGTTTATATTTTTGGTACCATGACATTATGAGTGCATCTTATGATTCAGAGAGGACATACCTTTTAGGTTTTACAAAACCTTTTTGTCTTTTTAACAATCTTCTCAGCATTGCCAATAGTTTAATTGTCATATTCTCCTAAATGTTTATCTTGTTGAGTGCAATGGACATTGTTACCTCCAAGCACTGAATGAGGATCTTATGACTCAAATCCAGGAATTTTAATTAAATTATACATATTTCTATATCAATTGGAGAGATAATACCTTCATAGTGTAATTATGTTTTTAAACTTTCCTGTTGTTTTTCACTATGTTTGAGGTTTGAATTACTTTAAGCTTAAATGTGCTTGTTTGGTGTCATAGTGGTGTTTACCACTTCTAGTTTTACTGCGAATTAAGCGAAGGGGTTTCCCAAACTAAAATAAATGTTTCACTTTTATTGTTGAAGCTTTTAACTCTTGTTGATTCCAACTATCAGATGAGTGTGGGGGGTAAAATGATCATGACAGCCCTGTGTCACTTGAAAAGATCTAAGTCAAGTTGAAAATAAAAATTTCCTTTAGGTTCAAATAGATTATTATTTCCATCCGGACCTAGACCAGAGTCTTCCTATTGAGTATGCAGGATAAACACAATAAAAGTAAAAAGAAAACCATGATTAATGATTCCTGTAACTCTACTGTCTACCTTGTATTTGTCCACTTCTGCTTGTAGTTTGACCGACATGGCAGTTGGCTGCTCCTGCTTCCTAAGTCTTTCTTGCCACATGAACAGAAACTCCTCAAACACATACGTCTTACTCCTATAAAATAACAGAAACATATATATTAACACTTCACTCAAAACACAGTAATGACCAAACCGCAAAAACAATTAAAAGTTAATAGTGAGCTCTTGACCCTCTACCTGAATGTGATCCAGTCCTCCTGGGCCTTCTCTGTGAAGCCTTGCTGCCACTCCTCATACAGACCCCACATCTGGCCGCACTCCTCCATATCTATCTTCGTCTCCTCCGCCAGAGAGAAGTCTGGAGCCTCCAGGTCAAAATAGCCACAGTCCTCACTAAGGAGAGGAGAGGAAGGATTATTATTGAATTAAGAGAAACACTTTTTCTTTCTTTGATTGTGTGGTTAAGGTCAAACCTGAGACTTTACATGTACGCTTTTATTGAACTATCAAAGTCATGAATAATAGTATTCATGTATCAAGTATTTTCGTTGTTTCTGGGTTGTGTTTGTAGATTTAAATGTGTTGATAATAAGACTGAGTAGCTTTGCAAAATACATGAATAGAAAACAGAACCTTTGAACCAAAAGAACATTAATATATTTTTTAAATGCTGGTTCCTTTGAAAAACTTGTATCTATTTGTCAAGCTAGTGCCTTTAATATAAATTGTTATATCTTTTCAATCTTATCACATCAGATTTTGTAAAGTTACTAAAAATTCTTTAAACAGAAAGCCAATAATCATCCTCATTAGCTGTTGTGACTCAGTGAGGAAATGACTTACAGCTGTTTAATGTTAGATACCTCCACCACCAACCAGTCAAGTTTCTATTGGACATTTTTATGATTTTTCTTTTCAGAATTAGCACATGAATTCTTGAGTTAAGTTTTTGGGAGGTCACAGAGACCTTGACCTTAGACAACCAAAGTCCCATCCCTCGAGTGCAAGTGAACGTTTGTGCCCAATTTGAAGAAATACCCTCAAGGTGTTCCTGAGATGTCACATTAAAAGATGGGATGGACAGAGAGATGGCTGGACAACTTGAAAACAATGCCTTTGGAGACAAATATTGCTGCGTAAAGGCATGAATTCAGTTTATTAAAAATAACCTACAGCAGTTTACTGCGGACAAGCTCCAGCTCCTGGAACTCTTGCTGCTTGTCCCTGATGGTCTGGAGGCACGCGAGTAGAGCAGCATGGTCACCACTGTCAAGCGCCTCGTCTTTAGGCTTCAGCTGGTCCCAGCGGGCCTTAAACCGCTGCAGATCTGCCCGGTAGGTGTCGATGCGACCAGCAGCATTACTTCGCATTACCTCCACCTACAGGAAGAACAAGGCAAAAGAAAATAAGAGCAAAGCCAAAGTAAGAAAGAAAAGAAGAGAGAAAAGCATTCAGGTAAATAATTAGTAGCAGAAAGTTACTGTTAGAGAAACTTTGTGATGTGAAGTTTTTAAATCGTGATCCAAGATGTGTGAGTTTGTGAGTCTATGTTACCTGTTCTTTGATCATGAGCTGGTGACTCTCCATGACAAGCTCTAGTTTGTCCCACTTTGCTCTGAGGGAGGAAAGTGAGTCCAGGCCTGCTCCTGCCACCGCTCGCAGCAAGCGGTTCTTCTCCTCAACACACTGGAACTGAGCTAAGATCTATAAACAAACAATACACATTGTGTTATTTATTAGTTTTGATTGTCAGTTCAAACATTTGGCTCATCCCACATGAGATGACAAGGCACTGTTATAACAGTACAACATAAATGCCCATACATTTAACTAAATCAGTCTAATGAGGAACAGGAACTAACATAATTTACTTTCTGATTTGTAAAGACACCTCCATTGAAAGGTCAAAAACAAATGCAACAATGTCAAAGACTTGATTTCTTTTTCTTTGACAACATAGCAAACGATTCAACTAAATGTTGGATAATTTATCTGTTTTTCTAAAAACACAATGCTGACTGAATAAGGGACAAATATGAAGCATTAGTACCGTCATTCAATAGTGAACCTAATGAGGTGTATGTTTGACCTACCTCAGTTTTGCTGGCTAGTATTTGACTATATTTGCCAGCGGCCGCACCGATCTCCTCCATGTTCTCTGGTCGAATGGACAAGGCCTCCATTGACTCTGACACAAAACTCTCTATGGCCTGAGTGTGGCCTGAATGACAGGAGGAATATGACATATACAAGAGTAAAAGGGATGGCATTAGGCCAAAAGAATGGAAAGTAAAATGGAAACAGACAATAATTTGGTTTGTGATATATATATATATATATTGTATATAAATATATATATATATATTTATATATAGGGTATATCGTCACATACTAATTTTAAAGGAGTTAAATGTTTGAAGTTCCGTCACAGTATATATATCAGCCTACAAACAATAATATCAATGAAACTTAAATTAAATAGACGATTCATGTGTTTACCTTTTATGGACTTCCTGAGTGATAAGAGCAGCAGGTCAAACAGCCGCTGGATAAGGTCGTCAACGGCGGCTTTTACTGGCTCACAGTTGACTGTAATACAGTCGACTTTCTCCTGACTGACAGAGGAAGAGGTTGAGGGTTGGTGACTGTGACTCAGTTGTTGTGGTGTCAAATAACAAGAGGCCTATTCAATTTACGACCTTTAACATTAGGAACCCAGAGCTCTGAGACTTCTACAGAATCTGACTCATCACAGGGAACTAAAGACAAGAACTGAGCCTTTAAAAGCTGTGGGCTTTGAAAACAATGTCAAGTTTGAAGTCTGGTCCTCAGCGCCATTAATTATTACACAAACTATCGAATGTTGTTACATTGTCATCTGTGTCAACAGATTGTGTTGATAACAAAATGTTAAAGGGTTTATTAATCATTTGTCATCCTGGTTAAAAGGTTCACATACGATGAAATGTAATGTAAAGTGTCTTTACCTCTTAACCTCATTTCCACCTTGGTTTCACCTTTTATCTATTCTTGTGTCACATATGTTGTATTTATCGGGGTTTGCGTCTCTTAGTCTGATGTTAACATTTGGTTTCACCTAAATTATTCATGTGGGGAATGAATTATCATTAGAAATCTTCCTGTTTTGATATTAATGTGTATTTTTTCTAAAGAAAAGTAAATTTTTATCATGTCTTTAAAAGAAAGGCTGTTGGATGTCTTTGCTTTTCTACTGAGTGGGTATAATTTAATCATATTTAATCGTGTTTGGTATGTGTGATGCGCACCTGGGCAGACGTTCCGACTCCTTTCCTCTGGCTTTTAGGGCCTTGAAGTTTCTCTCCCAGTCATGTACAGAGATCAGATGCTTCTCAACCAACTTCTCTAAATCCACCTGGCCCAGAAACACCCACTCCTACAAAATACAAAATACACACACACACACACACACACACACACACACACAAAAAAAAAAAAATCATAAAAAGGCTGGGTGCAGTTCATATTTCTGTTTCTAAACGTATCCCCGTCAAAGGTGAACTTCACATTATGACACAGAGTAGATGACTAAATGAAAAGAGAACTAAAGAAAGGGGGCGACCAAAGAGAAGTCCGGTGGTGCCTGAGGGCTTCCCCCTGTATTTTAGACATGCATGGCTGCAGAAATCAGTGTAGTATGAAGGGCAGATGGCTGGTAATGAAAACAACAGCGCTACAGTATGTAAATAGAGAAACAAGACTAATTAAAGCTACACTCTTTCCAAGAAAACATCACTCATTGCAATGCTTCAATGAACAATCGGGGACAAAAGGTTAATCACCCAATATACATGTGAAATAAGAAATAACATGCATCAGTGTTGCAACACAGCATTACAGTTGAGCCATAATGGTTAGAAAAACAAATACTGAGCCACTAGAGCAAATTGTTCATGACTTCATGTTCTACAGCTGTCAGAAATGACTACAAAGCTCAACTCTAGTGTCAAGGAATAACAGCCTTTCTAGAGGAAGCTTTCCTTCTAAATAATGATCATTACCCTACTAAGGAAAACTAGATTTTTTAACATTTTACATACTTTTTACAGGAAGGTTATTAGTGATCACAGTCATAATCAGTATTGATGTAAGAAGAATCTGTTCAGGCACCTTAAATTTGTGTTGTATAGCCTCCAGGCGGCTAAAGAGGTCCTCGGCCTTGCTGAAGATGGTGAGGAACCCGGAGGCGTTTCTATCAATCATGACGCTGAAGATAAGCTCCTCCCCTTGGGCACTGACCCCCTTGAACTGGTTTGGGATCGAGATGAACCGCTTCATCTCCCTGAAATAGCGTGCTCGCACTTCCTCGAAAGGAGGACGGAACTGCAAACGGCCTTGTCTATTCACAAGAAGGACAGGAGAAATAAAGGAAGTTCAATTTTATTCTGATCACAATTGTCTTTGTAGGTGAGAAAAAGAAAGAGAAAGATAGACAGATAAAGGTCAAATATGAGAGAAGAGATGGGGAAAGAAAGGCACGGGTCTGTGTAAGCAGTTCAAGTTCTTGGGAAAATACGGAGAATGTTTGAGAGGAAGAGAAATGGATAGCCCACGCAAAAAGTGTAACAAAGAAGAGAGAGACAGCGAGTGTTTGTGTTTGTGTGTGTACTGACTTGAAAGTTAGGTCTATGTGTATTTCAGGTAGGTTTTTGTTCAGAGCTTCCAGTCCCATCTGATATTGGTGCTCAAGAGCCTTGTACAACTGATGGTTCCAGTGTTGACGCCATGCCTGCATGTCATCAGACCTGAAGCCCTGTACATACACACACATGCATCAGCTTTCCAAGGAAGAGAAATCTAATTTATTGTAGAGGTTGCACACATCTAAGCATTAGAATAATTTTGTATCATGAATATTTACAATGATAATGACAGTAATCAATGTGACTTTTCTTGATTTCTCCAAATGTTCATATAGAATAGAATATAGAATAAACTGTATGTAAAACAAATTATATGAAGTGCAGGGGTAAACACACACAGACTTTTGACTGTAATTGATACCTGAGCCTCCAGAGTGGCAAAGCCTGTGCGCAGGTCCTGAAGTCCGTCTTTCCACCGCTGCGGATGTCTCAGCAGGTCCACATTCATCAGTGTCACCACCTGAGAAATGCATAGATATGTTATTTACTAATCCCAGATTGTGCTCCCAAAGAAATGTTCTTACAAAATGTGGTTCTTCTTTGTATTCAGTCATATGGCTAAATAACTGAGAGAAACATAGAACGGCAAGCTACAACCTTGTCAATGAAGTCCATGTGCCATTTGCGTAGCCTCCTGTTCTCAGTGGAGAGTTTCTCAGCAGCAGACTGCAGCTTGGCAATGTAAGCTTCCAACTCTTTAGGGTTGTCCCAGGTGATCTGTAGTTTACCCCCCGATTCCGTCGACTGAGAGCGAGGATTCTGACAAAGAAAAGCAGAAAGCTTATCTCCAGTGCAAGGAAAGAAATCAACATCAGGCACAAGTATAAGTGTAGAAGAACTCTAACAGCATATTACAGTATGTAACATGCAGGGCAGAGATAGTAAAAACAATTGTTTAAAGCCTAAAGTCATACCTTGATGACCTGTTCAAAGGCCAGTGCCAGACTAAGCATCATAGGTCTCTGAGAGGGAATCATCTGCTGGTCAATGGTGTTATAGAAATGGGCCACCTGCACCCAACATTTTAATACAGCATTAGCTTGAGACAGCCTATATCAGAAAGAGATAAATGAAGAAAGAAAATGTCTTGGAGTTTTTGTGCTGTGACCTGCACTCTGACCTGTTTTAGGACAACGGCCTGTCTGTAGAATTTATCTGCAGTATTAGCAGCCTGTTGTATCTTGGCTGGGATGGGAAAACCCAGGGCGGAGAGCTGTCTGACCTCTCTGATCAGACTGACCAGTCTGTCTGAGTACTGGACTTTCAGCGTGCCATCCACATGGTCCAGGTCCATCACACGGTTACTGGCCTGGAGACTGCAAGAATGGAGATGGTCACTCTGGTGAAAAACTAAATATAGCATCCAGCAGAGGATAAACCATCCTCAATGCTTTCAGTGGTAATTAAGATGAAATTCAGTGTTGCCCTATACTGAAAGTTCACAATGTCCACTGTTTCCAACCTGATCCCTGACTTTGAGTCAAGCAGTCCAGACAGTATATCTCTCGACCAGTCCTCAAACTGCTCCTGCTCATACACTCTCAGAATTTCCAGTAGGTCATCACAGAAATGCAGGAACCCTTTGAATGCAGACAGGTCTGAGAGTAGAGCCTCTGCGATACGGACAGAGTCCTCCACCTGATGGTAGAATACACGCACAGAAATACATGTGACATAAGCAGAAACCTTGATTATTATTGATGGCAAATCAATGATATATCATAAAGTTCATGCTATTTGATGATCAGCCACATATAAACTACGTGCCCATGTAAGCATGTTCAGCCACACATACTGTCAACACTAAGTTACCTTGTGTATGAGCTGTCGAACCCACACGATTTTGTTGACGACCTCTGGAAGATTCCTGCCAATGAGCGGTCCAGACTTTTCTCCAGGGCCTCCATGACAACGACTCTCAAAGTCAGTCTTCAGGCCTAAAGGAAATCAATAAAGCAGAGAGGGTTTGAAGATGAGGAGCAACAATGTGGCAAAACTGAATATTACCCCTATACAAATCCAGGGACTGCAAAGAAAATATTTATAACAATATTTTTGTTTAGTAAGAAATCATCCTTATATTAATTATTCAGCTGACACTTACTCACTTACTATGACTGAGCAGGTAGTGGTGCAGATTATTTATGTTATATTTCTGTATATTTCTGTATAGAGCCTTTTCATGACAATACATATATTCTAACGCTACGACATTTTATTTAGCCATTTAAATCAAAATGTAACAAATAAAGACAATGGGTATCTTGATATCTGGAAAACATATTTTGTCTGGAAAATAGACTGTTTATAAATACGGTGTCATGGTTTTGTCATCTGACTGTTTATTTTCCGCCTCTTTATGAAGAGTGTGTTCAGTTTAATTATTACCTCCTTGTGTTTCATGTTTATCCCTGTGTTTATTACTTGTTTCTGTGTCTCATGTTTTCCCACTCCCTGTGTTCTGTTTCCTGTTTTATTTTGTAGTTTCTGCTCCTAGTGTGTTTTCTTTCTTCACTTCCTGTCTTTGTGATTGTCTGCACCAGTCCTCATGTGTTCCACCTGTGTCCTCGCCCCTGCCTTCCCTGTCTGTATATAAGTCTCTGTGCTTCCCCTTGTCGTTAAATGCCTCGTCTCCTGTGCCTGCCATCCTCTATATCTGTCTCTAGTAAGTTCCTGGGGTTTTCCCGTGTGCTCTTGGTTTCTTCAGTTTGGACTTTTTTAGATCTCTCGGTTTGTTGTTTTCTCTGTTGAACATTTTTCCCATTAAAAGGGCACTTTTTGTTTAAAACTCTGTCTCTGCATCTTGGGTCCACCTGCTTAACCCTGACATATGGACAACATGACAGCTCCTTAAAAGTGAAGCCAAAGCATCTCAAATGTCACCTGGTGGCTGCAGTACAAGTCGTAAATACCACCTCCTCCATGTCAATGAATGAGAGATGGGCCAAAATAAAAAGTCAAAGTACACGTCAAATAAAGATTTCTCAAAGATGGTTTCTGTTACTTTAGGAAGTTTGTTCGAGTATTCTGTTTTCTGGTACATTTTATGCTGTAAAAACAAAGTGAAATAACATGATGGACAGCTGAGACTGACTCGTGATTGTTCAAGGTTGTGTATTGACAGGACCTCAGGACCCCTGCTCCATCCCTCTATCACTACTGCACAGACTCTGGCTCCAAGTGTGCAAGATGGCGGCTTTCATATCTGGGACATTTTAGCTTAATTTCTGGATAGTGGGATGAAGTGAAGACGTGTCGTCCATCCTTATATACAGTCTATGGTCTGGACCAGTCTAGACTGTGTCTAAAGATAAACCTAAAATATCTCAGTTTCTGGAATGGGGATTCAGATTTGACTCAGTCATAAGTCATACCTTAATTGCCTCCATCACAACTCAGTGTATAAAATTGTAATGTTGAATAGTGGGCCAAATCAGAAGAGAACATTTAATTTGCATGTAATAACATAAAGACAGAGAATTAATTGCGTGACAGAGCTTTGTACCCTTGTTGTAATCCAGTAGTCTGGCTAGAAGGGTCTCTCTCTCTGACTGGAGCTCTTTGCTGATGGTTGGACGTCTGATCAGTTCCTTGTGCTTTTGAAACACCTGCAGCAGCTACAACAGCAAACACAAATACACACATGGCAAGTTTATAGCACAGACCTACTCACAGCATTTTATAACCTGAGTCGGAGAAGTGTTTTATTACCTGTTGTGGGTTATCCTGTACATCAGCAATGTAGCTCTTCAGTCTGCCAGCCACCTCCTGCTCCGACGGAGCCATTAGGCGCTCAAACTGAGCCATTGCTGCTCTCCAAAGAGGCTAGAAAAACATACAACAGTTATAGTCGGAGTGTATAAAATATGTAGTTGCTGTGATATAAACAGAAATAGATTCTGTAGAACAACAAATGCAAACAAAAATTGCTGCTTTCTATGATCGAAGGTGCAGGACAGGTGCTCACACAGGCTTAAGGACAATTCAGGAAGCAGTCACACAATGAAAACATACACACACCATATCCTGCCTCCATGAAGACATTGCAAATAACCAAGCAGAGGCATGAGGACAGTTAATAGGTAATTCAGACGTATCACATCCACACACACAGTGCACATGCACATGAAATAGCACAAAACTAACCTCAGTATAAGGGTTGTAATGCAGAGGGTTGAGTCCAGAGAAGGGTTCAAAGACGCGATCTGAAGTCAGAGCTAGCTGCTTCCCTCCTGGGAGCAAACGCAGCAGTTTCTCGTGAACCATACGCAGAGTCACCACCTGTTCGACGAAAACAGGGAGAGTGTATTCACATGTTGTCTATGTCCAATATCCATGTTTTATTTATGCATCAGAAATGTTGACAGTGACATTTTCCACTGTTGCAGTAACTCAGATACTGTGAATAAAAGGTAGTGGCAGTCATCGTCACAGACAGACTGCAGATTTAATCATAGTCGAAACAATAAATATGTCCATCAGAATGATCATCGTCATGCATACAAATAACTGCTCGGGACAGATAGTTTATCAAGTCATTTAAGATAAAGGGAATTTGATTCAGTTTATCAAAATGGTGGCTGATACCATGGTAACACTCAAGCTCGACAGGCACTGCACTAGTTCAACTTACAGACTCTTGTTTCAACTCACATTTTACTTAATGGGTTTTTATCTTACTTTACATTCATTGTATGTCTTCATGTCTCTTAAAGGGGACATAGCATGCCCATTTTACCACAAGTTGATATGGTTCCTTGGGGTCTTAATGAAATGTCTGTAACATACTTTGGTCAAAATACCACAAGGATCATTTAAAACAGCACCCTTTTTACCCTGTATAAAACAGCCCTCCACAGAGTGAACTGTTTTGAGTGCGTGTTCCTTTAAATGCTAATGAGCCAGCTCCCCCCTCCCCCCTCTCCCCCCATGATTTTAAACGTTATAAATTACATATTTTATATGATATAAATTATCAAATATGCATCCCATACTTTGTATTCCCTTCTGTTGTCCTGGAGTTTTAATTTTCCCAATCACATAATTAAATGTCCCCTCTGCCCATCCACTACAAGCACACAAGCAGACAGACAGAGAGAGAAAGAGAGGTGGGGGGCTATGAAGACCATCATTTACCCCCGAACCCCGACATTCAACGGGTACAACAACAAGCGGAGAAAGCAGAATCGCGGGCTGACCTTATATATACAGTCTATGGGGCTGACCAGCGCGGAGAAATGCACGTCCCGTGTGAACAGCCAGGCGGCTGCGCGCTTGAGAACGGCGCTGCGCTGCCTCGCAGCGGCGCTTCCGCGTCCGGTGTACCCCGGCGTAACGAGTGGGGGGGCTCTGTGTGTTTGTGCCAGTGTTACAGTAGTGCTGAACACTGCGGAAGTCTTCCACACTGCTGGCTGTGTGGCGTTGACACAAATTCCAGCTCACGCACGGGAGAGCGAGCGGTCGCGCCCGAGCAGCTGCTGCAGCCTCCCAGTCCCAACGATCCAGACAAATGCCACATGTGAGTGAATCGCGGGCTGACCAGCGCGGAGAAATGCGAGTCCCGTGTGAACAGCCCGGCTGCGCGCTTGGGAACGGCGCTGCGCGCTGCGGCTCGCTGCGTCCGGTGTAAACCCGGCGTAACGAGTGTGGGGGACGGGGGGATGAGGTGGGGGTGGGCCAAGACCATGTAGGAGACTTCCAGTGCCTTGTTACGACACAAAACCCAGGAAGCTCAATGGAGTCACTCAAGCATGACGTTTGTGACTTAGAGGAACCATAACAAAACGCGCGAGTGTTTTTTTCCCAGAGTTTTTGGGTTGGTAGACATGCCAGATACCCACATTAACCTGTAGAAGCACTAACAAAGTGGAATTTTCATGCTATGTCCCCTTTAAGTAAATGTATTGTTGTAAAGCACTTTGAGCTGCGTTTCATGCATGAGATGTGCTAAATAAAAGTTTATTATTCTTATTAATATTACATGCGATGTTCATTTACAAAGATGTAGGTAAAAGGCAAGGACAAAGAAAATAATACTTGTAAATATATTTGAAGAACTTAATATAATGCAACATTTTAATTAAAGCAATGTCTCCTTATACTCTGCTCCTGGATTAGAAGCATATTTTACCTCGTCCAATCTCTTTGCAAGACAGTGAAGGGTCTGCGGGCAGTGCTTGTTTCCCTTCCAGGCATGGGGTGCATATCTCTTCCACACCTGAGAAAATGTATCAAAATCTAGGTGGTGATCTACCTTCTTTGTACTTAATGAGGGGGGGTTTCAGCGGGTTTTCAAACAACTTTGTCCATAATGTTTTCTCCATTTTGATCGACTCCATACCTGTCCTGTCAGATGATCACAGGCCGCTACCCACTGCTCACAGATGGTAACACCCATTCTCAGGTTCTCTCTCACCAATGCAAATGACTCCTCGAAGATTTTGAGGCCGCTCAGCTTCCTCTGCACATATCTTCCCAGAGCTCCACCTTGTAAACATACACACAAAACAAACAAAAAAAGAAAAAGAGGGCAAAATTACTACTATACATCCATATATCGTGTATGCAAACATACATATACACAAATTGCACATATGCACGCAGTTACTTTGAGACTGTAGAAAAAACGCTGAGTCGACCTTATTAATAAAACCCCAAAATGTCAACATTAGTATCTAAAAATACCACATTTCCTGTAAACCAGCCACATGCAGTGTACGTTATACTGAGAGTTCTGAGGAAATCAAAGTTGGTTTGACATTCTCATAACTTTGTGTTTCATCAAAACAAGTTGCTTAATGACGTTCAAAAAACAACATCAGCAAATATTCTTTTTCCATTTCCTGTTTTTGTTGAGTGGGTGTGAGGGAGCCCCACCAATAATATCCATGAGCCGAACCATGCGTGTTTCTGGATAAGGCTCAAAATCAGTCTGCCTCCACACGTCATCCAGAGCGTCTCTGCTCTGTTCCACCAGATCCACAACATCAGACATTGACAAGCCATCAAGACCTCCATACTCCTAATGGAAACAAAGAGACACAGTGTAGCTTAAATCCTTTGTTTTCTTCCTCATAGTTTTAAATATCAGCTTCTCTTAACAATTTTAAAACTGTTTGTGAAACAATGTTTGTTAATACCAATAACTACTTACAGCCCATAACTTAAAACACAAAAATATACCAACATAATGACCGACTTGTCTGTGGAATCCTTGCTTTGTACAGATTATAGTTCACATCTCAATAATTGTAATTCAATGGAATTACAATTATTATAAGCAATTATTACAATTACAATATAATTATTACAATTACAATAATTATAAGCAATTATTACAATTATAAGCAACCAGGATGTATAAAACTGTACTATACTTTACTATACAGTGAATACACTAACACCCCTTATGTACAATATCCTGATACATAATCGTTAGCCATTAGCCAACATACCTTTTGTATGGGTTTAAACTGCTCAGTGAAAAATGTCGCCCTTTCTATCACATTGTTCTTCTCTGCAGATACAGAAAGGTCTGCCCAGTACTGGAACTCATCACTAGGAGTCAGGATACCTGCACAGAGTGGATGAATAATGACATTTAAAGAATACAAATGATGTTCAGTAATATTCATACCTGCAAACTGAGAGGTGCATACAAATGATATTGGTATCCATAAATTAGTCTAATACAAAACAGTAAATAGTCTTGAGACAAAGGGTTAAAGTGCATATTTTACTCAAGTGCAGTTGTCCTTTAAAGTTAAACTAATTGAGCTACACTACAACTTCCTGCAGAAAGGATGAACTTCTCCATGAGTAATGCGTATATCAAAGTAACATAAATAATAAACATACTAGAAATATATTTTACCAAATGGAATAAATAATGGTATCACCCTCTAAATTTGGAATATTTGAAAAACCATCAATCACAGCTCTGACCACTCTGCAGGCCTTGACCTATGCATTTCTGTTCTACTACAATATATGAACGCATACCAAGGACATCCTCCTCCTCGCGGCCCTTTTTGGCAGAGGGTTGTGCTCCAGACTGACGGACCACTGAACCCAGGCCAAGCTCCAGCTCACTCAGCAGGTCTGCCAACTTCGGGTCGAATGCTGAACGCCAGCGTTCATCCTTGGGAGAAGAAAAATAGACACGTATTCTCTGCTCCTGCTTGCAAAACCATTTTGGGCACTCAAAACTCTAAATCAAACGATTTAAGAGAAAGCAACTTGTATTTTATTCAAAGAGTTAGCGAGCCTATTTTCCTAATCACAAATGTAGTAAAGTTTTGATTCACTCTAACTTCATATTTGCTGGTAGATTTTGCTCACTCTCGGATCTATCAGAACCTTTCACTGTGGTTAATGTGACAGAAAAAGCCTACATCTTTCCAAAAAGCATATATGGAATTCTTCAGTACACAAGCATGGGCTCACCTTTAGCAGTACAGGTGCGAAGACCTGTCTGACAGCCTGGTAGAGGGTGTTGATGGGAGACTCAAGCATGGATGACACCAGGATGCTCCTGTCAAGGTTGTCTTCAGTGATCACTGTGGGCTGCAGCTTGAAGAACACCAACACCTTCTCTCTGCTGCCGCCAGAAGCTTCAACCTGTCAAGAGAGGATAAGATGATCAAGAAAATAAACAAAATACAATTGATGGAATCATAAAGTTAACATATGGCCGTGCATTGTACAGCACTTTGATTATAATGTTTTCTTTCACATATCATATATAAATGGCAAAAACAAGAAACTTTAACAAATTATCATTCATGGAATTGTTATTTAGAGGCAATGATTTTAGGTCAATTTTATTAGGTCTATATTATCTTTCACATTTACCAAAGAGCATTACCTTGTTTTGTAGTTTTTGATGAAATACATTATAGATGTGGTGTTTTAAAAACTATTTTCATTGAACCAATGACTAATGGGATTTGGCCCTTTGAATCTTGAGGGAAATATTTTGTTCATTTTAACGTTGTAATGATGCGTTCGGGCATTTGCGTCACCTTATTCGACAGGTGAAGATCATTGTCGTGTCTGCTGACGGACAGGACAAATTCATTTCCATCATCCAAGAAGTTGTTGAGCTCGGCGCTGTCAGCCAGGGACGGCGACGGCTTTATCCCGTAGAAGTTTCCAGCTGTGGTCAGGATGAATTTCTTGCGGGCATCGTCTGACCCATGGGGCATCTTTGAGCTGGAAGTAACGACAGTGAGAGAGCTGTAGTACATATACTGTTATATATTCATATGTGTGTGTCTATTTGTTATGTGTAAGCAGAAAGCAAATCCACAAAGTGCTTCACATGAAAAAAACAACACCATAGAGGTAGTAGTAAGCAATAAATATATGCAGGAAAACAGAAGAAAAACATGCAACACTGTGTGGGACATATACAGCTTAGAGTAGCTGTAGTGTATAACAAATACAGATCATCTCACTTGGCTGTTTCGACAGATTAGGACTTTTAAATGTTTAAGCATCTTAGAACTTGGCCAGTTAATGCTAATGTCGGATCCCAGTTTGAGCCTGATAACCCATCAAAAGCACCATTTTGGCTTTACAGCGTTGCACTGTGTCAAGCCAGGAACGAGGACACAGACGAGCTTTGGTCAAACTCGACGAGCTTTCAACGAAGTCTGACGTCTTTGAAATAAATAAACAGACCGGTGCTATCAGTGCTCGCGTCGTTGCCAAACTCTCAACTACCGTCTCGTCAGTCTCCTTTGATTAAACCGCCTCTCTTGCGTTGACAGGACTAAACTGTTAGCAAAGTTGTGGAGCGGCTGCAGCATCACAGCTAACCTTAGCGACGGCTACAGCTCAGGGCAGCTAGCAAGCTAATGCTAGCTAACCGCCTCCGTGGGTTAAGCGTTGGCATTTTAGCTAGCAGGCTCGCCTTTAGCATGCTAGCGTAGCAATGGCAACTTTTGGCTTCTTACCGTTTCCCGGCAAGTGTTCGTCGCTTGCAGCTTCTGGAGACTTAGTCCATGGAGAGGATCTGCAGCAACCTGTTGCTAGTGTCCGTGTGTGCTATGCTTGCGTGGTTACCAGGCAGTTACGCCGTTTTCCTGTATCACGTGACACGGCAGACTGAGCAATCTACGCCATTTACTTAACGCAGAGCCTTTCCCCGGCCAGAGGACCAACCAGCCCCTGGTTATTTGAACTCATTTTATTTACTTTCATTTCCTCATCTTGTCAGTGGATTGTTGGTATTCTCGAGAGAGCATATATCTATATATATATATATATATATATATATATATTTTGTACAATATATACAATATAGATCACAGGCAAACAACATATTTACAGATGTATAGGTAGCTGGTTAAGTATAAGATCAATATTAATTAATGATTTATGGAGAAAGGGGGAGATTAAATACATTCTTACTTCTTCTCACTCCTTTTCCAATATGTAGATTAAATCATTAAGTGGTTGATTTTTTTTTTTTCTTCATCACTGTTTGTATATAATACTTTTTTCTGTTAATTTCTTTTCACCTATTTGTATAATTTCTCTTTTTCATTTACATGTTAGGAATAAACAAAAAACGAATGAATGATCCACTGAAACAGTGATTCACTTCATACGTAAGTTGAGTCAATGTATGGTTACTGAGAAGCATCAAAAAAGCATCGCGTGTGGTTCATTGTGAAACTGAGGTGGGTCAGAGGACGTAGGCTGAGGAGTTTGTCTTTCATATGTGGCCCTGTGACTCATTGTCGTTCACACAGTGAAAATAATGTGTCCACCTCTGATCATCTTAGTGATCAGATGCATTTGGATGCATTCACACCAGAGCTTATTGGATCGCTCAGGATGGATCTACCAGGTCTGGACGGGATCATTAACAAGGTTGAATATTGTGATGACAAAACTGCATATACTGTAATCCCACATTTTCTTGCAGTCTTAAATGAGGCCTCTCAGTGCTGTATTCTACCACTCAAAGTTGCTTCTAGTGGGCCAAGAGTTTAGATTTACAGCTGTGATGGAAATTTGACCTGGTGAGGCTTCTGAAATAAAGAGATTTGAGAATAATAGTCTTATTCTTAAAGTATACTTTATTCATTCTGCAGAGGGGATGACAAAGAAACAGTTGCAGGCGTGTGCTTATTACTAATACAGAGTAACCTTAACCTTAACCCCAGATTGAACAACCAGTCTGTGAAATGCGTAAATCTAGTTTCACTTCTGTCTAATACCTTATATGAGTAGAACAGAAATTTTTGGTGAGTAACTCTGATCACCATACTTCATATCTGCTACAATGGCTTCAGAAAGTATTCAGACCTCTTCGCTCAGTAGATCTCTTGAAATGCAATTTTATTTCAAATCTAAAAATCAGACATCTCTTAATGACAAATATATTCAGACCCTTAATTCAGTTCCTTGTAGAATCTCCTCACAGCTTCATATCTTCAAGCAGCACCACCATTTCTAACATTTTTAAAAACATGTATTCACCATAGACCAGATAGGTGGGTCAAAATAACAATTGTATCCTCTTAAGACAAAATCTACAACTCAACAAAGTTTGTAAAAAGTGAAGGGGTCTGAATACTTTCTGGAGCCAGTGTATTTCTCCAAACTCCCACTAAGCTGTTTTCTTTATTTCTCCTCATAACTCTTGAACTTTCAGTTGGTTACGAGCCCATTTCTGGAGCAAAACACAGACTCAAACTTACTATATTGGCAACTCAATCCAGGTCCTGGAGTGTGAATAGCTTTGTGACAGACAGCAGCTGCAGACTTGCAGCAGCATACAGGACTTCACATAGTCCTCCGCATTTCCTTTGGTTTAGCGGAGCACATTTCAGACAGGAAGTTACAGAAGACAGCTGGCTGGCAGGTGTTAAAATGACATTCTTGAATTTCCAAATCCCTCCGAATGATGAGAACTGATTTGTTTATGAACTGTTTTAGAAATTGTTACTGGTAATATGGTCTCATAGCCTCTCCTCCTACATACTGCCCACCCGCTGGAATATTCCTATTCACCACCAAAGCATGGCTGTGTGTAGGTCAGCCTGTGATATTAGATTACACTGACAAATCTGTTTTGTGGAAAATATGCAAGCTGTTCAGTTGTAATTCCTTGTTGTGTAGTTCTGGATCTTAAAAATGTTTCTATGTTGAAAACTCTAGCCCTAAATCCAATACTACAATAAAGCTTTAATGATTCGGGTTGTCAGGTACTTTTAGAAACCTCACACAAACACTCTTTAGCCTATTTTGATAAGGTACACAACTCCCTTTAGGTTGAAGTAAATCCCCCCTTTAGAAGAATACAGCCTGCCCTACATCACATTACGGGACCAAGCTATTTAACTTTAATTGCACATAAATAGGATTACTGGTAACATTTGCAATCTAATAATTCAGAAGCCCAGCAGCTACACTGGTATAATAGAAAGTGCTGTGACAGTCTAAATTTCAATATGAATGAATGAGACAAAGGCAAATGATGAGAAAGCTTTACTTTCTGGGCAGTTTTCTCAAATTTATCAGGGGAAATCCCTGGAAATCCTTAATTACACAACTTTCCCTCAATTATTTTGGTATTTATGGTCACACCTTTTCTTGACTTCAGTGGAAAAGAGAGAGTACAGTGACAGTTGGAAAAAATAACTTCAGGAGGAGTCATGGACTGAAAAGGGAATCTCCCTGAACTGCTCGTGCCTCACATGAACGGTGAATCATGCAAAGGACACACTTCAAGGTGTAAGACTTTATTAATGCCAAAGCAAATATGAAATTACAAATCAAATTTCAATGCATTAGAGATTCTGTATAGTTCTTATACCCATATACAAATAACAACTGTAAAAATGTGTTTGATTCATAGTGCAGTGGGACAGAGGACGATAGCTGAGTATAGGAGCATAGGAGGTCCTTCATATGTGGCCCGGGTGGCATTTGCATTCACACAATATAGTCTGAGTGATAGGATCTCAGGACGCATTTGGGTGCGTTCACACCGAAACCTAGCGCTGACCACTTGTGATCGAATGTTAATACCAGGTCTGAACGGGGTCATTGACATGGTTGTGATGGTTAAACTGTATGTTGTGTGATCTCACATTTTCATGCAGTCTTAAATGATGCCTCCCAGTGCTGTAATGTACCACTCAAGGTTGCTCCTAGTGTTGACATTCACAGTCCATTTAAGAACCTGAAACGGACGAAATAACATGTATCACTTTACTGACTGCATAACCAGTCTGGGAAAGGTTTATTTTTTCATGAAGGAAATTCACTAGTTCCTCTTCACCCTGCTTTGCTTTATTTAAAGCACCTTTTTAAAATTAGAAAATGGGTGTGCTCATTTGTGTTTGTGACAGTTGTACTAGTAAAAGACTTGTCATGTCTAAAAGGTCAAATTTGAACTAGTGAAGAACATTTTACTCATAGAAAGAGGGTGTGTCCTGTCTTGTGGCTTATTTTACAGCGAAATCATGTCATAGCGGTTGATGGGGTCATTAAACTATGGTTCAATCTGAACTGTCTTAGTGAGTTATACAAATGTAAATACATGATTTCAAAACAACAACATACAGCAGAATATAGGACCTATATAAATAGAAATAGGGATGAGACTGTATTGTTTTTGTCATGGTAAATGATTGGGATCACTTCCAGTTGCATATGTGCTGATGAGTATCAGTTGACACGGACGTTTCATGTTGTGTGTGACATCACCCTAGTGAAGACACATACGAAACTTTCACACACGTGCGCTCAGACAGAGAGAGACAGACAGACAAGTACACACACCAACAAAACCACATACTTCTGTGGAGGCCTCTTTCTTCAAAGTACACAGCTCAACAAGTTTGATCTCAGCAAAATAAGTTACATACACTGTGACAATGCTCAGGTTATTAAGACCTGATTCAAAAAAAAACAACTGATCATATGACGCATGCATTCGGCCCCACCCTCTGACGCTTACAAGCATGAGGAAGTTTAGTTGTCAGTCTTTCTCGTTCAGGGAGGAGGCAAGGCAGCACACAATGGTAAGAGAGTTTGATTTTCTTTTCTCTTGTCTTATTTGTCTGAACAGTTATTTTATTGCTATGATTAAGGCTATCCTTTAGTTGACGAAGCCATACTGATGTGACAGAGAATCTCTCTTGCGCCATTGAGCAGTGGCCCGTGAATGCTGCGTGTGTGTGTGTGTGTGTGTGTGTGTGTGTGTGTGTGTGTGTGTGTGTATATAAACAAAATCAAAACCTTCCTAGACAGAGTGTGGTTTCAAGTGCTTCACACGTGTTCCTGTTGCTAGATTATATCATTCAGCAGAACAATTAAACAAGTTTTATCTGCAAGTAAACTAATACCTATACAAATATGAGGAAATCCCCTTGATCACTATCTGTATTATCAAATGTGAAAATAATCTGAGCAAATATGTGCTCTCGGGTGTACAAGAGAACATACTGTGGCTAGAGTTAAGGAAACATATATTTCAAGAGGTAAATTTGATATGTGACTGTTATCTCAGATATATCTAACTATAATTGTAATCTAACCATTGTAGTTATTCATTTTTTGGCTCAGACATGACTCGACATGAGAAAGGAAATAGAAAGTCAGTCATGATGAGTAAATCTTGAGCTGTGTAGCAACAGCAGCTAAACTGACATCTGTCTCCTGCTTCAGTTCAACCAGTTTCACCCATAAGATTTTACCCACATGAAATGGCACCACATTAAAAGACCTGAAGCTCATGTGTGTTTAGTTTGAATTAAATATGTAGTTGTGGTATCTGGTTTAAAAGCTCAGTTCAACAGCAAAACATTTTTAATAATAGGCATGTACTTGTTGCCTTGAGGAAGTAGTAGTATTATTGTTATTTCACTTAATAAATCACATTACATCATGAAGGACTCTCCTTATCTCATTGACTGTCTCATGATCACTGCTGCAACTGTTGACTTAATGATAAATGAACACTTATATTTGAAGAGAGCAAACATTTACAGAAATAATAAACCGTGTCATAACAAACACAGTGGCCTCTGAGTGTCTTCAGGTTTACCTAGAGTTGTATGCATAGTATATTGTTTATTGTGTAAATTAATCACGCATGTATAGGTATCCTATCACCGTATTGGGAAAAATATCGAATTTAATATAAAACATCAACACTACCACTTCCCCAAATTCACCTCTTTTCAATAAATTGTGGAGAATATAATAGAAAGGAATCCACACCGCCGGCAAAGTCTCAGCAAGAAACTATCACAGTCACAGAAATTAGGGAAAACGTCAGTTCAATTCAATTATTTTATAGTCTATACTGTGGAAAGAAACCCCTTTTCCCCTCTTTAAGAGGAGAAGCCTGAAAAGCAAAACCAGGCTCAGTGTCGCTGGCCATCTGACTTGGTTGTGGGGAGAGGAGAGAAATAGGCAAGAGAAAGGAGAGGGGGGTGAAGATAGAAGGAGAGACATAGACCCGGGAGTGTCAGACTGGTTGTTAAAATGAAAATAATGACAGTGATACTCACAGATGTAATAGTGTTATTAATGATAAGAGCACCAGTTAATAATAATAATAAGGGGCATTTGTATATATGTATCATAATAGTTGAGTTCAGAGTGGATTACTTTAGAAGATATGATACATTGTTTTATCTCTGCCTTCTAGTGTAAACATGGCCTTCTAGTGTAAACATGACCCCTGGGAATTCCCACAGGGAATTCCCATGCACAGTAGTACAGTCTGCTCAATATGAAACACAGTTCATGCAGGAGTTTCCAAATAGATATCTGGAATGCATGAGCATGTGAGTGAAATGAGACCTGTGGACAAAGGATACATTTAAATTGTCAGACAGGTTTTAACTTTCCTTTTCCTTTTATATCTCCAATGACAACCAATACAATTCAGATATAATTTTCCACCTGGGAATTTCCTTGTTGGTCACGATCAGCAGTGAGCAAAAAACCATGAACCATTTTAGATATAATAGTCCATTTAAAACGTCTCTCCTTGGGGTACATGTGGTTTTTACAGACTAATATAAATACAAATACTTGCAGAAACTAACTGATATTTTTCTGGAAGGTACAGTCTGAGACAGTGGGTTTCCCAGTATCTGTGCATGTAACCAGAAACTGTCTCTCTCTGTTGCTGAGCAAAGGGACTTTCCATAAGCTTTTTGTACATTTTTGGGAGTGTCAGGATATGGAACCCATTACACCCAAGACGTTCTGTGAAGAGTCAGTGCTTGTTACAAATTACACAAACACTTTGATTTCCAATAAAAAATTCCCACAGCATGTAAATTTAAAAAAAGAATAAGTAGCTGTGGTGATGCTTGGGAGAGAAATGTGACTATGGTTAAAGATTTAGTTTCTTATTGGTCTATATATAAGATTTTGACTTAAATGAAACCATTAATTTGTTTGTCTTTTCAACAGGCATCCAGTAGCACCAAACGTCATCTTTCGTAAGTAACCATGCGGCTTTCCATTACGTCATATGTCTTATTAGAATTGTCAGTAGTAGTCATGGCAATGGTATGACTCACGTTTGTCAGGATCTGGACATTCACCCTGTGTGAACCAAGTATTTAAGCATCAAAGAAATATGTGGTCTCAACCACATGACCTTGTGTCCAACCCTTATCAACAATTCTTTTATATTTCCATTACAAGAAAAATCAGTGATATGGGCATGGCAATAAAGTCATCTATCATTCATGATAGTGTCTATAAACACAGCCCCCAATTTAAGTATCCTTTCAGTATTTACGAGTCTGACCTGAGCTGTAAGTGAAACTATGTTCATGTAAGTTTATGTCCCTGAATCACTTTTTTGTCACCACTCCAGCACTTGAAATGTATCACCCATAACATAATGTCCAAAACACATACACAAACCTTTTTCAAACCGTCACTGTGTTAAATTTCCTGAGAAAACCATACTCACATATTCATGTTACTAAACGGGTCAGTCTGCACCTGTGGTTTTACTGGAGAGGAGAAGAAGCGTCAGAGATCTTGTCAGATGTGCTGTCACAAACAGTTTCTCGTGTGTACCTCATTGTATGTCCCAGTGTTACCAGGGTAACCGTGTTTACGTTTCCTTTGTCTTCCAAGAAACCGAGGCCCTTCCCTCCTGCTGCTGGCTCTGGTTTGCACTGTGACCTTTTCTCTCACAGGTGAGCACTTATCATATCATATATATCAGAGCAGCAGCAACATGTCTGTATCTTTGTTTTACAGGGAAACTATATAAATCAGGGTCTGATCCATGGGTGGGGCTCCCCGATCTGATTGGCCCCTGAAATACTTCTGTCCTTTCAGTATTTTTTTAAATTTTTATGCCAGACCAAGGGAAACCTGAGCATAACATAAAAATGGCTTCCCAAGTATAAAAAAAAAAAATTAATAAAGTACATATTTGTCAACTTGAGTAGAAAAACAGCGTCAGGGTGAGCACAGCCAAAACAAACAAACAAACCAATCCCCACAAATTTACCAAAAACAAAAAGGAAATACAGGTGATCTTACATGGCTCCCTAATCATAAAAAGGAGAAAAAGATATTTACAAAAAGAAAATGAGCAATTCTCACGATGTACAATAAATTACTAGTTATCACTTATAACAATTTGTTCAGGATTGTTATTTTTGTCAGCTTTTTGAAGTCCACAATGTGTTTGAACAAGGGACAATTTTCCAAATATATTCACTGATGTGTGTCTTGCTCGAAGCTATGAAGCTAACAGTAAACAAGGAACGACTCAATTGTGCACTTTACTGAATCAAAAATGATGCATCGATTTTGGACATATAATTGTCCCCTCTGTGTAAATTGTGGCCTGTTTATGGCCCCTGATTTAAAAAGTCCTAGATCAGCCACTGATATAAATAGGTTACACATATCGCCCCAATATGCTTGGAAGCACATGGATAGATAAATGACAAATGTATTATAATTGTGAGTATTATGAGGTGCTGCCGCTCACCAGGCTAGCTGTTTCCTCATGTTTCCAGTGTTTAGCTGTCACCTTCTCACTGCCCTGTGCTAAAACAAGTTGGCTACAATACCTGTTATCTATCTAGCTTGAGAAAAACACTGTTCTCCGGTGTTGGTGGATTGTCTAAACACTGACGTCAAAGGTGAGGAAATGAAAAGTAAAACATCTTTCTACGTGTAACATGAAACATGAAAAAGGGAAGTTGATAATTATGCATTCCACGCAGAGAGAAAAGGGCAGCTAGGACAAAGAGGAACTGAGATTAGTCTGACACATCATAAACAGGAGCTCAGAAAAAGTGTTAAGGAAAACCCCTTGACCTTCAGATCCATACCTTGAAGTAGACTTCTCATGAAAAACAATTTCTCTGTGATCTCCGACATTACATTTCCGTCTCTCTCTCTCCGTGCACCAGTACTATTCATTTCTCTATTTCATTCTGTTTCTTAGTATGCTCTGACCCTTTTTTTGTGCGGAACTTTTTTTTTTCAGAGAGTGCAGAACCCATTCCACTCAGAGGGGAGGTTGGTGGAAATGTGACCTTTCAATGCCCCGTTGATAATCACAGGACAATTAGTTTCTTCTACTTTCAACATGGTGATCTTTTCCTGAACGGCTACCATGCAAAAAAAGAAATCGATTCGCCTATGTGGGAGAACACAAGATTGGATCGCAACAGGACACATGTGCACATGTGCAGGTTGAACATCTCGCACACTGGGATGTATAAATGCATCATTCAGTACAATGACCATAGCATCACTGAAAGTGTCATCCAACTCACTGTCACAGGTATGAGTGTGTTAAATTTAACATTTAATTATATAGTTTAGGCTCTTGTGGCTTTTGATCGCTGACACCTTACAACACGGTGATGAAATAACACTTAGATTAGACACTCTTATCACTAATTTCTAACATCAGAAGTGAGGAGTAGTTGTAAAGCTTCCAATCACAGATGTTTGCACTGCTGCGTTTATAACAGTGACAATGATGACACATGACAAAGTCTGCTGAGTCAACAGGACATTATTTACACCACGTGTTAAATCTTAATCTAATTTTGTTGTCTCAGTGTTTGCTTTTATTTACAGGTTGTATTTTTAGTTTACTGTAAAAGGATGACATCAGATCCCCTCCCACCCATCTGTGTATTGTCCATATCTATCTTATAAAGTTAATGTATACGTGGGCCTCATTGTCATTAGACTTAAAATTCATCAAGTAAAATTCTTACAAATGAATAATGTCCTTGTTCCTTTCCATCACTGTCTCAATATTGTTGTTACTGATGATCATTGAAAGTGTGCAAGGTGCATAGTGGCAGGAGTTTCAGAAATGGAAAGAGACGACCGACAGTGATCACTTTCTCTTTGCCTCCGTTTCCTCTAGCCTCCTACAGCAAACCCAATGTAACACAATCCTGTGATGGTGTCCGTTGTTTTGTGACGTGTGCTTTCTACGGCGGGTACCCAGGCAGAAAGGTGGCGTGGGAAGTACATGGTTCCAGAAATACCAACAGTCAGCTGTGGAACGTTGAAAACAACACTCAGGTGCCCAGTCCAAGCACGATGTTGGTAAACAGCACCAGCACTGTGTACTTCAACTGCTCCCACGGAGAGATGGGGAATCTCAGCTGCTCTGTGGGCAACGTTACCTCCAACTGGTTCTCAGTGTGTGAGTACAGACAGGGTGAGCCCTGATGGTTTCTTCACCAGAGTCTGTTTTATACTTTCTGCCACTGTCTTCTTGATGACGTTTCACCTTCTTCTTCAGCAGAACTCAGGCCTTTTGGACGAGAGGTGAAAATAACTTCAAGAAACACAAACTAGACTTAAAGAAACACAAGCAAGTTTAGTTTCCTTTGTACACTTACACAACGTCTGAAAATGCCATGACCTGGATGGCTGAGAATCATCACAGATATTTTGTCAAATACTTTGGTTTATCACCACATGCCTGCAGAACCATCTACATAGCTAACACACTCAACTAAGATCTCTATCATAAATGTAAAGTCATGACATCATGTCCAGGCTTGGCATTGTTCCCCTGATTTCTTTTCATCTGACGTGTTTGTGTTTCTTGACGACACTTGTGTTTCTTTAAGACGTTTTCACCTCTCATCCAAGGTTTCTTCAGTTCTGCTGAAGACGTAGGTGAAAGGTCCAGTTGCCTATATACACTTGTACAACGTCTAAAGTATTGGACAAACTTAATCACAAGCACAAATAAAAATGCTGCAGCTGAAGTAACACTTGCATTTTAGTAACTGTACAGTTAACTTAAAAGATTCCGGCCTTGTCCAGACCTGCTGCTGTAAATGCTTACTAGGGTTTAATAGGAACAAATTTTGAGGGTCGTTTACCCCTTTAATGGATTCAGTAATATTTGTTGTTTACATCTTCAGTAGTGACAAACTGATTTAGGGCTGCAGAGTCACTAGTCTGTATGTAAAGATGGACAACATGACAGCTCCCCAAAAGTGAGGCCAAAGCTTCTCGTTCGCAACCTGGTTACTGATTGCAGTATAGGTCATAAACCGCACCTTCTCCATGTTAGTGGATAGGACATGGACCAAACAAAAAAGTCGAAGTACATGTCAAAATGTTTTTTTATAAAGATGGTCATTTTAGTTAGTTGTTAAAACACAGATGTATGTCCAGATTTCAATTTCCCAGTAAGTTTAGCTTCAATTAGTTATTCGATGCTATAAAAATGATCTAAAACATCAGGATTGACAGCTGAGTTTAACTCATGATTGGTCGAGCATGTGTAGGGACAGGACCTCGATGCTGTGGTTCCATCTCTGATTGCTACTGTGCAGTCTCTGGCTCCAAATGGGCAAGATGGCAGCGCTCGTCTCTAGGATAATTGGGCTTTATGTCTAGATAGAGGGGGATTTGGAGATGCGTCGTCCATCTTTATATACAGTTTATGGGCTCCCATAAACTGTATATAAAGATGGAAAGAGAAAAATAGAGAGAAAATAACTAACAATGTTTCTTCTGAAAATCAGTGAAGTATAATTCTTCAAACTGTCCCAGTGAATATGTTTTTAACTCTAACGTATGTTTGTTCTCATCCAAAGGTAAACCCGACGTTAAGCCTACCCCTAACAGTCCTATCAAAACAATAGCAGCTGCTGTCTGTGCAGGGTTATGCTTACTGTTGGTAGGAGTTTTGGCACAGTTTTGTCGACGCAAGAAAAGACAAACAGGTGAGGGACACTTTTATGTTTTCCACTACAGCTGTACAATTATACACAACAACTCACAACAGTTTCTGTGCTGGTTTCTAGGACAAGATGGGGTAGAAAATGGAAATAAGGAGTAAGTGGATGTTTCTTATAGACACAACAAGTACTTCAATAATACTACTTGGACTGTACATGTGTCACATTTTTATCACTACCATCTTGTCACCACTGACCACTGACTGTCTTGTGTCTTTGCTGTCTTTCTTCTATGTGATTTTCTCCAGGGAGTTAAATGACCTCAACAAAGGAGGGAAAGAAGCATTTTGAGATCGAAGGAAGAAGAAGAAGTTGATCCAGTAGATGGCGGTAATGCACCTGGACGATTGCTGCCACCTGCCAATAAACCGGTACAAGAAGAAGAAGTATATCACTGTATGTCTTTTTTTTTTTATGGAGCAAAGACATCATCTCAGAATCTAATGCTGAAACGTTCATTCACATTTGTGGCTGATTGTCTACATACCAGCCAGAAATAACCAGTGGCTACTAGTCAGTGGCTGAAGGGAACTGGACCAGGGAAGTATTCATAAGCAGTGTCATTTTACTGGTGAAAGAATGTGTGTCATTCAACTTAGAATAGCTCAGTTCCCAAAAAAAGACTTTTATAATGTGTGCGTGGTGAGATTACTGATACAGTCTTTGAAGGATACACTTCCCAGCAATGTAAGCAGTTCAATTTAAAGCAGTAGAGTGTGTTCATCTTTTTTATTTATTTTTTCATTTTCGGGTATAGAATTGTTGTTACAGTAGAAAAATCGTACTCCTGCTAAGCTACTACCTGTTTATTTTTTTACGAGTATCAATTCCCTCATTTGTTTTTACTCTTTCATTTGCTTTGTCCATCAGAAATGATTTGTAGCTAAACCTGTGAAACAAATGTATTATTCCACAGAAGGTGAATACCAGAAAACTCTTTGCACATTAATTTATTTTCTGCACTTTGGTTCAGTTTAAAGTTTTCTGTGGTGCAGTAAATGCTAAATGGTTCGTATTATAGCGCTTTTCTAGTCTTGATGACCACTCAAAGCGCAGTAGATTCCAGTACTGCAGAATTCCTATTTAAAGTGCAATGCTTAATATAAATTAAATTACCGTAGCCCTCATTATTTAAATTACGGTCTATTCCCAAACTCAACTATTTTTCTCAGGCGATTGTTTTCATGTGATTTATTTTATTTAATATTGAAGAAAGAATTACAGATGTGCTTTTTCCAATATTTATTTCCTTTACACACTGTTTTGAGACATGACCATTTTTGTTAATCCCCCTTCCTACGAATACTGACTGGTCTCAAATGGTTGCTCTCATTTCTCAAATCTGTACAAAGCACTTTTCTCTGGAGGCTGTTGTGACTTTGTTTTGCATGTTGTTATTTTATTGATAAAATTGTATATACATTGAAATGCAAAATATAATAAAACTCTGTAATATAATGTTTATTATGTAGTTGGAAGTATTATGCTCACTTTTACTTCAAATTCAGGAGATTTCTTAAACTTGAACTGCTACTAGATTAGACATTTTACATGAGATTTGAGATGAAAAACTATCTCCCAATGGAAAAAAAGTGAAAGAAAAATCCTGGATCCGCTCTTTATCAGCGCAAATTTTTTTTAATGTAATATAATGTCCTTGGTGCAGGTAAATAGATACAGCTTTACTCCAACATTCAAGTTTAGTTTGAACGTTTTTTAAAAGGTAAAATAAAAAACATTAGTAGAAAAAAAGAATATTCAGTAGCATAAATTAACATAGATTCATATTTTATTTTCTGTCAAAAAGAATAGGAAGTAGCAATATGTTTGTCTTGTCTTACCTCTATGCTATACGAAATCATGGAACAAAGATTAAAACTCCACTCTCCACTTATGTCTTCCACTACATCATATATCATACATCTTATTAAACTGTCTGAGATTTTTGCATTTGTTTCGTTCCATCCCTCATTTTACAAAATACAAAGTACAAAGTCCATTTCGCAAAATCACCCCACAGATTGATATGCACATGCTGCAGTTGCAGTGCAGTCAAATTGCCACTAGATGTAGCTCTAGCACTACAGAGTGAAGACATATCTCCTGCAATGGTTGATTGGCATAGCAGTTGGAGTTGAGCAGTGTACACTTATTATTTTAAAGGGAAATATCCATGAGTATGATCGCGGTTATCCATGAGCTGGCTTCATTTTTGAACAGTCCCAGATCTAGAAGTGGGTAATGCCCACCCAATTGGTCAACTTTATTCTGTGCTATTTGAGTCATGTTTATTTCATTCTCCCCAGCATAACTTCCTGATTTCTGACTGGCTGGTTGGACATAGGGCTGGGTTAAAAAAAAAACTATTCTCTGATTGAAATTCATCTTCATTTGAATGATCTGATATCGTTTCATGAAAAGGATCTTGACCTTTTAATATTGTGACGTGTTCTTTAAAACTTGGAAAAACGCTCATCACTAAGTCCACTGTGTGAAAAGGTGCCAACCCCAAATTTCGAATTGCCCCCCCCGAATCTGAGTAGTCTAGATCCGGGCCTGTTACTGTCTTTCCAGGGGAATGAAACAATGGTTGGGCGTTAAGTGTATAACTCAGAGCAATGTGAGTGCAGGGATACACAATGTCTCTCTGACCTCAATATGTGGTCGCCTGCCAGGAAGAGACCGAGAAAACCTGAAAAGAGAAGAGAAATAAGAGCAAGAGATGAGAGGTGAGATCTGCAGATGAAAAGTAAGATGGGGAGGAGAAGGGATGTAAGGCTGTTTGCTCACGTGATTCTATAGGCTGTCCATTATACATGTTACAACAATGTGTCTTTCTCTCCACCTCTTCTTCTTTCTCCCTTTATCTTGTGCTCTTCTTCACGTGTTTTACTCTTTCAACAAAACCTCCCGCCTCTCTTGCTCACTTGCTTTCTCTGTGTCTCCAGAGTCGCAGTGACGGGCCGTCAGTCCACCTCTCTGCCCTGTGTTTACACTGGGCAGCCGAGCAGCACCAGGCTGGTTGCACTCCAGGAATGTGAACCCCCAGGTCCCTAGCCTCCTCCACCTCCTCCTGCTTCTCCGTCCCACCCCCACCCCACCTCTTTCCTCCCCATCTTTCTCTCCTTTACCTCCTTCACCCTTTTATTCCCTCATTGCACGGACTCACCCCGTCTCCTGCACTTTCCTTCTGTCACTCCTTCCTCCATCCCCCTTTTATTCCGCCCCTCTCCTCCATCTAATTATCGTACCCTTTTTGCTCCCTCACCCCCCTTACCCGGCCCTCCCTTCCTCTCCCTCTGCCACCTTTCTCCCATCCCGTACCCTCCCTTTCGCCTTTCTCTCCTCCGAGCCTCCACTCCCCTTCTCCCTCGCCTTTTTCTGCTCCCCTCTTTAAAATTCAGAGTGCATTGTCCCAGATTACTCACACCCCCCTTGCCCCTGTCATCCTCCCCTCCCCTCACCTCCCACCACCCCTCCATCTCTCTGTCCTCCCTCCCCTCATTCCACTGCCGCCTAACCCAAACAAACCAGGGAGGACTTTCCTCTGGTGGCTGTAAGAGAAACACACCACATGTCAGACTCGGGTCAAACATAAACATTGGACAATTTGTGGTGCTGGAAAAAAGATATGAGGTGTGTAAGTTCAGCATGAGATAGAGCTACTATTAGGAAATCTTGACGCTAAAAGTTACCACTGAATATACACACATCAGAGCAGAGAGCAGTGTAGTGTGGTGTATATTGGCCATGGTATACTCAAGGTATTTGGATGTCTATCAAAGAGAGCAACGGACTCCATAGAAAAACAATAAAATGCAATTTTTTCAGTTGCTCTGCATGAACCAGTTGAAAAGTACTACAGCTGTTTGGGCCACATGCAACACAAAGAATTATTTTTTTTCCATCAAACCTTTGAAATAAAAAACGTTTACGCCATTACTATGAGGATCTCCTTGGATATCTTTGGTAATTTTTAGTATTTAATTAATCAATACTGCCGATAGTCTAATCAAATCTAACACTTTATATGGCTAAAATATATAATTCGATTTTTTTTATAGATCTGTTCATTGCATTTTCCAGTTTATACATGTGTAAAAATACCACATTGAAACATTTCACAGAAAAAATCCAGGTGATGAGATTAAATTTAATTTACATTTATTGTGGGAAGTTTTATACTCACTTTACTACAAATTCTGAATATGTATTGAACTGCTGCACTAGATTTGACAATTTACACAAAGAGTCCCAGAAAAATCTAGAAAGGCCCTCAATGGCCAAGGCCCAACAGTCCCCATTAAATCTGTGAAGATGTACTAAATTGCACACACTCATTGATATCAGTCCCCTAAATACGCCTGATTTATTTAATCAAGATACATGAATTATTTCCTGGGAAATCAATGAAAAAGATTCCTGGATCTGCACCCTGGTCTGGATCCGCACCAACATTTTATGAGTTCTTCCCTGATCCATATCAAATCCTTTAACCAAGTTTCATGGTAATCCATCTTGTAGTTTATGCATGAAGTTGCTTACAAACTAACAAACCAACGGACAGGGGTGAAAACATCCCCTCCTCTGCGGAGGTCATAAACATTTTACAGAAGTGAAGAGAAACCCTTGTTTTTGAGTTGTAGAATTCTGCCTCCAGCTTACTATTTCTTTCCAGATTGAATGTACAAATGAAAATCTTTATAAACAAGTCAGAAGCCAAATAGAGTAGATGTAATAATTATGAAGAGTCTTAAGCAGACAGTTTTTTTTTCCAGTTTTCCATTCTCCTGCTAAACTCAGGACCCTTTCAGCCAGAGCCCAGTCCTGTGGCATTTCTCAGCAAGCAGTGAGTGACCTCTGCCGCACTGTTCTGTGTGGCGCCCATACCAAGGGATTTATAATCTGATTATACTAGTTATGAAAGTCAACTAGATTAGTCTTAGTGCGTGGAGCCGGAGCACAAGGCATCGATTCACAGCGGGAGAAGGGAGCCGATCAGCATGAGGGAGATTGGGCTGTTAACGTTCTTAAAATAACAGCAGGCTTTTCACTGTCTCTGAATCGGACAAACATGTGTCTGTGTGTGTGTCTGTGTGTGTGTGTGTGCGTGTGTTTGAGTGTGAATGTGAGTATAATGGGTCAATCAACATCAAAATGATTATTCCTCATTCAAAATTGCTAAAATTCTATGGTATTTTGTCAGTTTTCTGTAATAACCTTAAAAAAATCAATTGCAATCAATTCCAACCAAAAACAATGGTGAACACTGGATTGACGACAGAGGCATGAGATACTGACTACGTTTACATGGACAGCAATAATCGGACAATTTACCTCATTCTGAATAAGACTTTAGACACAGAATCTGTTTATGCAATGAGAAACTACATGGCAGCGTCTTTTTCAGACTATTGTGTCTTAATCAGGCAAATACTGGCCCATTGCTGTCAATGTAAACATCGTCCCTGATTAGCTGATCAATTGTAGTTGTGCAGGTGAGGCGGCGGAGGAGGAGTACACACACAAACACACAGAGAGACAGACCCGGGACAAACATGAAACACAAGGAAGAGAAAAAAGAAGCAAAAAAACAAAGGGAGAGGGGACAGAGCAGAGCCGGGGCCCTGGCAGAGAGGCCCCCTTTGTTTGGATTCTGGTAGAAGTCTTTTGTAGAAACAAAAAAATGAGGCTCAGAGAGCGGAGACGGCGAGGGGACCCACCAGGTCAGGGAAGTTCAGCTGCGGTGCTGCAGCTGAGTGATCATGTTGTTGCTGTCACTGCAGAAAACCCTCCACCTGATCCCCAGAGACAGGAGAGTTGACCTGGAAGCATTTATCACCTCTCCGTTTTCTGACCCATGACCTGACGCCTGAGATTGGGAAAGCAGCAGCAACACACCAGAGGGGGGGGGAAGGGAGATAAACAAAAAGATAAGGAAGGGAATGACCGACGAAGAGAGAGACATTTCTGTGTTTTTTCTCAAAAAGCAATGGTGGAACTTTTGGAATCGAGTGTGGGCTGTGTGAGTTTGCATCACGGGCATCAATATTTCTCCTGGTTAGAAGATGAAAACATTTTCTGCGTAGATGTGTGTTCCTGGTTTGTTTAAGCCAGAAGTCATCAGCAGACACTTGGAAGAGCTTGAAACAAGCCGAGAGAGAGATACAGGGAGACCGAGATGTGTGTTGGCTGGCGGCCCAATAGAACTATTAACACCTCTCTGAAATGGTGATACACCGAAAACAGCTCATTGGCCAAGGCCCCTTCAACTCAGCTGTGACTCAATATCTAAAGCTGTGTGTGCGTGTTTGTGTGCGTGCATGAGCGGAACATTGACTAGAGCCACATCTCGTTTAAATATTTATAGAACTGCTTAAGATGTGACCTTTACTTTTGCACACACACAGTATACACTCAGCGAAGAACACACAATGTTTTTTATTCACTTGCTGCATCTGATTATCTATGCTGTGTATATGTCTATGCAGGAAAACCACGAGGCCGACATCGATCTGTTGCTTGAGACGCTCAGACAGGTGATCATACCGTCGGCCCACTGTCCCGTGGGAGGATCGTGTGAGGGGAGCCGAAGAGAGGAACAGAGACCAGTGTGAGGGATTGGCGGCTGAGGAGCCCACTTGGCTGCAGACGGTTGGCAGCGTCGTGTTTCGGGCAGAGGCTGAACATCAAAGACTATCAGAGGTATTTGTAATGGGTGTTGTGGGAGACCAAAAGTGACATCATACTAAGACATGATGTTTGCTGCAACTCTTCCCCTCTCGCTAAGTTTTCCACTGTGCGATGAGCGAGAATGGACGTTTACATTTTACACTGGCTACTGTGTCATTTTCTATCCCACTGCAGAAGACAACTGCAGATGAATTACAGTTAGCTTGTTAGCTTTTCTCTTCATGTGCATGACTACATTTGCCAGTGTAGATTAATGTGACTATTGATATATTAGAGATTTTCAGTGTACAATAATGGGCAATAAATCTGCAAATATCTGGTTAAAACTGGGTGTTTGTTTGTTTTTCCTCCATTGATGTAAAATACATTATATATGTTTAACTAACTGATGTTAAAATTGACACCTGTAAATTTATCACATCTTTTCGGATTTACAAAAAAATCTATCACCTCAATTTAAACGTACATCATGTGACTTCGGCCACTAGGGGTCTCTCAGATCAAAACAATAGCAAAAGACCCTTGGTGACATCGTGAAGCAGCTTGGAATCATGGGAGTTGCCGTCTGCCTGATGCGACTCAGGAGCCAATCATGTTCACAGATGAGGTAATGTATAAATAAGGTTACGCAGCAAACGATAATGAATAACTGTGATCCATTACGAGGGACCAATAGAAACAAAGGAAAGCTGAGTGGCTAACTGTTTTTCTCTTGAGTCAAGGTTGTCACAGAGATGGACAAACTCATGGGTAAATCGGATTTGTTGCCATTTCAAATGTCCCGTTATTTTGAATAATATCGGGGATTTCTCTGGGTTTGACGATTGTTGAAAACATTTTGGATAATCTATGTACACAAGTTATATATAACATAGGTTTGGTTATTTTTGGGGACAGTTGGTCAGACCGGCAGTTTTTTATTTGAGCAAAACTATCTCCTATCATACATTTTAATTGATACAGTAAATATTATATATATGCTTTGTAGGTGCATGTTGGTGACTGCATGTGTTTGTGGACCTATCCCAGCTGTGTGACATCCATCCTCTGATTTTAAGTAGAAGGAGGTGTAGGGAGGGGAACATGTAATGTGTGTTTCTGTGTGTATGAAGAGCTGGAGATGAAGGGGACACAATTTGCAATCGAAAAAGACGTGAAGCAAAACCTGCTGTAGGAGCTGAGATACTTGACACCAATAGGCCCCAACAGCAACCTCCACTTAAATTTATCTTGGATTTGAGGAGGCTGATGTGGCTTTAATGCAGAGACATGTGAAAGCAGTTCAGAGAAATGTTGTTTTCCCCCATTTTATTAGAGCAACAACCTTTATATCAGCCTGTGCTGTGTGTGTACATGTGTAACTGTGTAAATAAAAGTGTGTGTATAAATATATGTGTGTGTTTGCATGTTTGTAATAAGAGACACCTGAGACACTTAGAAGGTCATTCCTGGAGTCTGGTCACATAGCTTTGATCATTTTCTCGTCGCCTCAGAAATAGACCAGAGAGGACGAGACTGGCACAAACCCTCCCTCCCTACGTGTGTGTGTGTGTGTGTTGTGTGTGTGTGTGTGTGTGTGTGTGTGTGTGTGTGTGTGTGTGTGTGTGTGTGTGTGTGTGTGTGTGTGTGTGTGTGTGTGTGTGTCCAAGGAGAGACGGAGGGAGAGTGCTTGCCCAACGGACTGACAGGGGAATCTGCACTTGTTTGCAGTGCACAAGCCTGTGTTTGCATGACTGCACTAATGCATTTGCACACGTACCTTTGTATGCCACCGCTTGCATTTGCTGTCTGAATGTGTTTATGCAAATGTGTGACACACACACACACACACACACTTTACGACTTGCCCATGCACATGTGTGACACACACACACACTCACACACAGACACACACTTTAAGACTTGCCCAACAGGTGTGGGCTCCAAAATAATACACACTACAATGTGCAGCAACAACGCAGCAAGAGATTCTCTGCTCAGACACAACAACACAGAAATCTCCGAAGCGTTCAGGTGAGGGGTTGAGTCGCAGGATGTAAATCACATAAATTCTGCTGACATGTGTTTGTTTACAGCACAACAACACCGGCGTTGGCCCTAATCACAAAAATCTTTCTTATCTACATTCTACGTGTATGGGTCTGCTCTGAGATATTTGTTTTCTTTTGGTCTTTTCATTTTTGCACCTGTTGCGTGTTAGAAGAGTCAACAACATGCCCACTCTCTCATGGTGAACCCTGCGGAGGATCTCCTGCCGGGGGGCCAGACTGCAGAAACTCCTGAGGCTCTCACTTGGACATTTGCGTTCACACATATAGCCCCTGTGGAGAAAGTCCGGAGGAGCTCCATCTTCATTGCAAGTCTGAAAGCAGCTTTAGTGAAAATAAAAAGATGAGAGAACGTATGGTCGGACAGACAGATATGTTTACATGGAGCTGAGCTCGACATGGCTGCTAGGACAAACCTTTTTTAACACATCTTTCCTGCAGCACCACAACCCTGACTTTTACTTACTTTCTCAGTGTGGGTGTAAAAAGTTGTCTCTCCACTTTTCATCCATGCAACTTGTCTTCTGCTTTGTTTAAATCATTACATTCTCACTAACTGCTAGCACGGCTAGAGTTATACATCTGTGCAATGCAAGTAAATTCTCTAAAGAAGCCATGTGCAACACCCGGACTATGGGAAGTGACGGAAAAGCTCTCATTAGATTAATGCTCCTTCCCTGGATTGTTCTTTTCAGGGTGTCATCCAAACATAGATTTTGTTAGCGATAATCTTAGCTTGATGAGGACTTTGGTCTGCTCTGGAGAAAAGTCAATGCTTGCTTGAATAAATGCCAAGAAAAAAAGAAGAGTATCTTTGTTTGAAATCTTGCACAGAGACCATGTTTGGTTGCATTTCAAATCACAGAGAGGCCCTGAGGCGCCATCAATCCATTCTAAAGGTATTGCAACATCTCATCTTTCTCAGAGCGGAGCAGAACAGAGCACCGGGGGACGCAGCGCATGCTTGGCCGAGTCTCCCAGCAGTTCCAGTGAGACAAGCCTCTGGAAGCAGAATAGTCATTGTTAAAGTACGTCATCCAAGGGACACGGTCAGGCTCACCGTCCTGTTTGCACAAACCAGAGAACATCACAGATGCATGTCGATGTTCACATGTTTGAGGGCTGGAGGAAAATACAAACGCTGAGCACACACACTCACAAGAGACTGGGTGTAAATCCAAAGCATGTTACATGCAAGCAGAGCAGGGGGAATCAGAAGACCTGAGGATGGGGAGGGAGAGCGGGATTGAAACTGAGAATTTTAACGAGAGAACGGGAAATATTGACAATTTCTGTCTACTCTGACATGTGTGTTGCTTCCCCCACACCTGTGAACAGAAACACATCTCCCAAAAATAATAGATGCTAAAGATTCAACATTTAAAGTTAGTTAATGCACTTAGATGCAAGATGTTGCTCTGTGATTTCACTGATGGTATTGTATGACATGTTGGTTGTAGCTGTTGGCTTTGTTATTTTGTGGATTCATATTGTGAGACAAATGAAGGAAAAGCAGTGTCACATGACATTAGAACCGGGATCCATAGAGGGAGAGAGGAGACATAGTCTGCTCATATCTGTGTTGTTACTTGAAAAGGTTTACATGCTCTAACGTTCAGAAAACACATCACTTTATAATGACCATCGCTGCAACGAAACCACTCCATCAAAAGGTTATTGTTCTAAGACAATAGTCCTGTTCATATTGGGTGTGCCGTGCCTCTGCAACACAAGCCTCACCAGACTGATATCATCATTTCTGCATTGACTTTGGACAGAAAGTAGAGATAATTATCTGAATTATCTGAAAAGTCAACATTTCTAAGTTCAGCGATGGTCTGTCGATGTTATGACGTCTGACATTATGTCGTCTTCCACAAGAAGCAGCACTTGTAAAACTGCAGCCAGTTTGTCGGACCTCATGTTTTTTTAAGCTCATAACCAAGCTTTATTTGGAAATACATTTAAGCATGTACACTTTTCCATTACTTCATTTTACCATGTTATTTATACTGTATTTTTTCCTCCTTTCCGCAGGTTTCCTCTCTTGTTTTCATTCTTTTCATGTGTGAGAGGAGGTTGGGGAAATGAAAAGTATGAACAGCATACCTTTCCACTAAATCAGATGTTGGGTGATTATGACCCTCTCCATTTGCTCACGTTGGCCAAAATAATTCAAAAATATCTCTGTTTTGTATTTGTACACAGCTGGATAAGTAACAGCATAGTTACAGCAACTTTAATATCTATATTTTATTAGTGTTTTACACAACGGTTCTCGTATAGTGTATCTTTACTGTATGTTGTGAGTCTTGTTTGTGAATTTCTTTTCTTCTTGCTCTCTCTCTCTGGATGAACAGATAAACCTGCACACGCACAACCTGGGAGCGCCTGTCTCTCCTTGAGGCCACGAATATGTTGTCAGTTATTGATCCTGTATTGTCAGAAGGAATAACACGAGCAATGTCTAGAGATACATCAAATATACATCGAAGAGCCATATTGATTCAGAGCCTTTCAAGGGAGACGGAGGCAGAGAAGAGAAAGGGGTGAGATTTTTCTTCTTTTTTTTTGATGATCCACATACAGCTTCCAGCAAAACAGTTTGTGTGAACATAAACTGACTTTATTCACAAAACCCATGCATAATTTACCAAAAAATCTTCCTTTTTCAAAATAATAGCTGTTTACAATGATGTTTCTGTTGTGATAGGCTGACCTACATTCAAAAATATCAACTAGAAGAGTAGTATTTGAACTGTGCAATTTCTTATTACCATTACTTATGTTATTGTGGGCAGGAGTGTTTCAAAGGATTTTGGGGGCTCCAGGCAAATGGGACCTGGGGGGCTTACATTGAACCAAACCAAACCCCCAAGAAACACACAATACCAAGCCACATCATTCCTATCTTCAAATGATTTGTGCATACTGTGCATACACATAATTGATAGTAAGACACACGCCCATCTACAAACCAATCAATGCCAAGTATATGTGTAATGATGACAGTAAGAACAAATGTCATACAAAGTCTTTGTTGTGCTCCCCAAATTGCAATGTGAAACCAAAACTGACTTTTTTTGCTGCGGACTAACGTAATCCGCCCTTCTTGGGGTTCCTCTCTCAGCTCGGGGCCCCCAAACATTTGTCTGCTTTGCCTATCCTGGTGCAACGCCCCTGGGCAGGATCTAACTCTGTCTGGCAAACAGAAGTTCCAAAAGAACCAGAAATAGAACACACTGTGTAAAAATCCAATAGAAATGCGAACTAAACAGACAGTTAAATATGTGAAGGAGACAGAATCTGTTTATTAAATACAGATTAGTTTTCCTACCGATGTGGAGAGCGTGTGTGTGTGTGTGTGTGTGTGTGTGTGTGTGTGTGTGTGTGTGTGTGTGTGTGTGTGTGTGTGTGTAGCTTGTCCTTGTTTAACACTCTAAAGCCGATCTTTACCAGAAGCTTTGTAAATCCACAAAATGACCGGCATGCTTCTGGGCCAGGAAAAATATGCTCAAAATACTGCAACAGCCAAGACACATTTTTATATGTTCAAAAATATGAAAGAGGACAGCCAAATTATATTCATGTGAACAAAGCAACTGTCCAGAATTTTTACACAAACCAAAGGCCGTCCTGGTGTTTTTCCAAATACCTTGTGTCCCCACTTATGCTATTTATAAAAGCTCTAAGTCCGGTTGAATAATCAGGATGTGTGACCCAGGTTAAGGAGCAAAAACCGATGAAAATGCATTGTCAAATGTCAAAAATACGTCACGGCCGATCAGAAAACCAACCTATTTTTTTACCAGTCCCTGGAAAGGTCAGTGTGAGGTTTCTGTGGGTGACCGCTGTGTTTCTAAAAGTCATTTCGCAAAAAAACAAAAGGGAGCACGGAGCTGGAAAAGCAAAACTGACGAAAACCTGATCTCACAATCAGAATGATAATCGGCCTTTCATGTTGTTTTTGGCGGTGCTCGTTAATAGGGAATGAATTGACTTGGAAGCGTACCCGACTCGTCAGTCTGTCCGCCTCCCCCTCGTCTATCCAAACTGCCTTCCTCCTCCCCCTCGCCTTCTACAATTACCCCCCCCTCCCTCTTGACTCACCCGCCCAGGCAACCCCTTTGCCCTCTTGTATCCGGCCATTTAGCGTGACAATCCATTATTTTGACGGCTCCCAGAGAAAGAAAGACGGGGGCTACTTTGACTTTCAGACATGTGCCTCGGAGTTTTTATATCTCCCTCTTTCCTCTTCGCTCCTTCTTCTATGCTTTTGTTTTCCCACTTCATTTCTTTACTTCTTTACATTTTCCGTTCTTTAACCCTATCATCCATACTTATCCCTCTTTCTCCTTACTTATTTTCCTCCACCATCTCTGCCTCCACCCCCTCGAACTCTCTTTTTCTTTCTTTTCCCCGTCCCCCACCACACCCACTTTACCCCCACCTTCAGTCCCAACCCTGCAACCACTCTACACCCCGGCCGCGACTTGTGCCCTCCATCTCCTTTTGGCTCTGTATTTCTTCAATGCTGGCAGCCTTTAGGAAACCTGATAAGGCCTATAGAAAGAGAGGAGCCAGGGTTTAAAATGTCTCAAGTCGACCCCCCTGCAAACAGCTCCCACTTATATCAACCATACTCCCGCCCCGCCCAAACACTCACACACACACACACATTTCCTTTATCCAGCCCTCCAGCAGCCTGACACCCTGTGCACCGACCACTCCCACCTAACTTCTATACCATCTCTGCCATAAACTACGTCCACTGTTTTCTGACCACAGTTCCCCCCTTGAGACCGAGCTCACAGCCTCACGCACAAAACAACCTGCTTTCACTGTCTTTTATTTACCATCCCCATTCAGACATTTAGAGGAAACTCCAGAGCAAATTGTACTTAATGCTTTTAGATAAGGTCTAATCATTTGATTATAATTTGAGGAAGACTTAACCTAATCTGAGAATTGTATAAAATGGAGTATTAGGGGCTATATAAAAATTTAGTTACGAGAATAAAGTCATAATAATACAAGAACAAAGTCGTATTTAATAAGAAAAGGCCACAATATTACGAGATAATTTTTTTGAAATATTTTTTTGTGTGAGATCATATAGAGTGAAATGTATTTTACATGGGCCATTGAATTGCATGGACAGAAATGGGTATTGCACAATTAAAAAAGTGCATAGACTTTATTCTTGAAATCTTTGGCACTAATACTCCGTTGTGGATGTAATATCTACTTTTCTATCCTGGATTTTTGAAATTAATGCACAAATAAGGATTTTAGCACAAAGGTTTATTAACCTTTGGACAATCATGTGAGAGAAGCTCATAAAAAAAAGATTTAAGAACCTGCTCCCTTTCTTTAAACTGTTCTCACTCCTCATACAAATCACATCCCCGCAGACTTTTACACTATTTACCCATGGATTCTGTAAAATGTGTCAGGGACTTAGAAGTGTGGCCAAGGTAAACACCTGGCACAGAGCAGCGATCTGCTACATTTAACCTTTTACCACAGGAAAATGCACTCAGGGAGTTCCTGCACAGGGACATAAACTCTATACACTAAAGTGGGTGTGTGTGTGTGTGTGTGTGTGTGTGCACATTAACTCACACAACATATGCTACTCAACGCAATAACTTTCACACACACACACACACACACACACACACACACTCACACATGTGCAGGCGCACACACGGACAAACAAACGGAGGGAGAAACAAGTGAAATGCGGGCTGCCCCCCCTGTCCCTCCTTCTGTCCCTCTCCCTGGTGGTGTGTCATGTTTCGGGGGGATAATAGGTGTCACGGTGAGACCCCTTTGGTCTCAGCGCTCTGGGGGACTCTAATGACACACACACACACACACACACACACACACACACACACACACACATTCAACCATGCGAGCACAAGCAGCTCATTCTCTGAACCATGGGAACCACAGATGACTCTCCGCTCCTCTCATCTTTCTCTACCTCTATCAATTTCTTTCTTTTTCTCCTTCACTTTCTTTTATTCTTCCTCTCTCTGCTTTTATCCCATACACACATTCTTTTGCTTCATTTTTGAAGCACCGTTCCTTTAGGTGATCAAACAAGTAGCTCCCTGTTGAAGTCCCTGTGTCTGTTTCTTTTTGTCTCCTTTTGTTTGCAACCTTCAGTCTCTTTCAGCACAGAGTCCAGATGTCAGATTTAACATAAGGCCTTATTAGGTACCGCACAGCATCAGGAGCAATAAATCTGAATAAGCTATGATCCATTGGAAAGTCACCCAGGGCACTGCAACAGTATCAGCCTCCACTTGTGTTACATGTCAGCTTGTGATGTCATGACATTAAAATCTACTTCCAGTGTATTATAGCACAGATCAGGCAATAACGCAGCAACATCACTGAGACAGAAGTCAGACAGGGAAAAGACCACCAGCAGTTAAACCGCCATACAGTTTTTAAACAGAGAAAATACAACTAAGTCAAATTATAACTTAAACTGTTGCATAAATTCATCACATTTTTTTACCCCTAAGACATAAAAGATAAGATCGATACCACTTTACCATCCATCCATCCATTTTCTTCTGGGCTCAGGTGGCCAGCAAAGTAAGGTATCCCAGATGTCCCTCTCCCTAGCCAGGTTTTCCAGCTCTTCCTGGGGAATCCCGAGACATTAAATCTCCAAAAGAGGGCGCCCAGGCCTAAATGTGCTGAGGCCCGCTACCCGATGTGGAAAACTCATTCCTGCAGCTTGTATTCGAGATCTCATTCTTTTGGTCACTACCCAGAGCTCGTGAAGAACAGGTGAGGGTTGGAATGTAGATGTAACTGGTAAATTAAAAGTTTTGCATTGCTGCTCAGCTCCTTCTTTACCACAACGGTCAACGCCTGCAACGCCTGCAATATTGCTGCACCAACCTGGCTGTCCATCTCGCGCTCCATCATCCCATCAACTCCCCTGAACCCAGAGAGAGCAATCCCCCATTTCTCTAGTGCTTGCATTTTAAATATAAAGCTACAGACGGGCCCAGTTAGCTTAGCTTAGCATAACGCAGGAGAGGGGAACCATCATCCTTCGATCGCCATAAGGCCAAGAGGAATTATAACTATAGGTGCATTACTTTCAATTTCATCTTTAAATAAACTTGGTTTAGTTTGTCATACTAAGGTGTTGCAATGTCGCCCAGATCTTTCAACTTACTCTGCACAACACAATCAATGTCCAAAGCTGCAATATGTTGTTATAAACTAGAATTCATTATTTGATTCAGTTTGATCTTAAAATGTAGAAATACATTTTTGAGAAATCAATATAGTTATCTAAAAAAATGTTTTACTAAACATTTTATGGTTATACATTATTATATGCCAGGTAAGAGGCAAAATAACGTGCATACAATTTCAATGGTTTGCATGCAAAATCAAAATGAGATTTATTGCAAGGGGTTTTCTTTTCCTCCACCAGCCTGTGGATGACAGACACATGATAAACTACCATGACCTACACCTGTATTAACTTTCAGGTATTATATTACTTATCCTTCTCCTCCTTTCTTATGTGACGTGCAGAGCGACAACTGCTCAGAGCCAAAAGAGAGAGACAACGAGGGAGAGGAGGAGGAACAAGAGAGGGATGAATTGAAGAGAAGTGTGGGGGGGGTATAAAGCTGCAGGTGAAGTATGAGAGGCTCCTGTCCTCTCCTCCCCTCCCCCTCCCCCAGGCTGTGCAGGAAAATGTGTGTGTGTGTGTGTGTGTGTGTGTGTGTGTGTGTGTGTGTGTGTGTGTGTGTGTGTGTGTGTGTGTGTGTGTGTGTGTGTGCAGAGTGTAAATATTCGGTTTTATAGCCTTGTGTTCATCTCTATGCTGTTGGTAATAACTGACATATTTATGTGTGTGAGTGAAATGTAATCCATTAAAAGCCTCTCATCTTTCACACCTTGGCCAGGTGAGCCTCCGAGCTCAGCCAATCACAGACTGGGATTAAGGCTGCCTCCGCTAATCCACTGCACCACAATAGGCAACAGTTGAAGTCGTCCTTGTGACGCCAGACGAGAGAGCATCTTTTTCACGTCTGTTTCTTTGTCTCTTGTTCTACTTTACAACAACCTTTTTTTTTTTAACATGTTTAAATTAGGCTGTGCCAATATCTGAAAACCCTGGATCCCTCGTAGTGATGTTTTTGAAAGGGGGCAGCACAAATGCTGTCATATTAGACCAAACACGTATCTTGATTTCATTAATTGAAAAAGAGAAGGAACATTTTTTCTTTTTACATTCTGTACAGGTCATTTGGCAAAGCGACTTACATTTAATGCATTCAACATCTATGAAGGGCCCTTTAGAGGTTCAGTATCTTGCCCAAGGACACTTTGGCATGCAGCCTTTCTAACTTAGTGGAAAGGTGGGACATGGGCGCAGAGAGAACCCATTTTAATTTTGGCACAGATCTATAGGGGCAGATCCAAGAATTTTATTCATCACTTTCTCTAATGTTGCAAGATTCTTTTTTTCTTGCAAATAATTCATGGATCCTGATGAAAAACATCTGACACATTTAGGAGAGTGATATGTATGGGTGTGTAATTTGGTGCTGGTTGATTGAATTTAAGGAGACTGTTGGGCCTTTTTATGTACGTGCTATTGTAGTTTTGTTTCCTTCTTAAGCCATTTTCAGACATGAACTCTGGAAATTGTCCGCACAATATGGTCCAGACTTTCTCCAGACTTAGGAAATTCTCCGGGTCAGACGCAATCGCAAAAACCGGAGTATCTCCGTAACATTCACGTGAGGCGTGGCATCTGGGTGGAGCAATCAGGAGGCAGGACATAATGTCTTCTGTGGCGGGAATAGCATTTTGTTTACGGCACATCAACACCAGCGTCGGCCCTTATTGTCAAAATCTCTTGAATCTTGTGTTTCCAAGTTGAAATCTTTTTTGGCATCTGCTATATGTATGGCACCTCTTTTGCATTTGCCTCGTGAATCGTCCACATAATCTCCTGCTGTATTCTCACATGGACAATGTGTCAGTTTTACAAGGGGACTGGCAGTTAATTGGATGTCTGAAAGTATTTTTAGAAAGTTACCAGCTAGAGACAAACAGTATGCCAGATTCTGTATTGCAGTTCCACATTCATATAAAAGTTGTTTATTCATATAATAATCTACCATCTTTAAATAGCCACTACTCAAGCCCACAGGGAATATTTGATACTACAAATATCTTCAGAAGGTGTAATTACCAGACAGCCAATTGCTTTAATGAGTCCTTCCGTCCTTCCATATTCTTGGTAACCCATCATTTTTCAGTCAGACACATTTTTCTGTCTGATGTGTTAACCATGAAAATCACAACCACATATATATATATATATATATACTGGCAGTGTTTATGACACAGTTTATTATGTCTCGCTGTTCCCTCTGTATGAGCGAGAATACGTGCCTCTGTATGTGTGTACGTGTTCATCCTAGCAACGGTTGTTCCGTGTGCCAAACAAACCGAGCTGTTATTTTCTAACCCTCCGTCTTTGAATCTTACCGCTGGTGTGTGACCGGACATGTTCACACTTCTCCCCTTAAACGCTCTCACTCCACAGTCACATCATCATGACTTAACTCTGGAAACTCATCCAAAAGCTGCACGGAAGACGCTAAATATTTGGCATGGCAACGGAATATAGAGTTTCAAACTCAAGACGCCTTGACTTCAACTGGCAAACTGAAAGTGTAATTTGCAGCGAGAGCCTGGTTACGATCCTGTTTGGATAGAGCACATCGAGCCATAGTCTGACTTTCTGCAGCAACGTCATTGACAGTCAATTAAAGCGGCAACAAAAATTCTCCATTGCACAATAGATATACTTAGAGCGTCAAAAGACATTAAAACTAGGCAGATTTACTGCATCTGCACAGCTTTATTCTTTCGCCATTTCATTTTTAGATATTACAGCAATAATAAAACCGACAATATAACCGTCTTTTCAACAGTTTTCACACACCCCTCCACTGCTTCTAAACCTCGAGGACGCCAGGCAGACAAACCATTGTGTCATGTCTACAAAACAGGCCGTGCATCGTCAACACCTGGTGGAAGCAAGCGTCTAACGTTTGACAGACGTGAGTTATGTGTGAACAGACGCTCGGTTTAAAGTGGAAAAGATATAATTTACAACTCCACACACAGGGCTTGACGACTACCTGCGTAAGAGCGATGCTGCTGCTCCTTAGTCAACACTGATTTTATTTTTAACTCGTCTCCATGGAGGCCAAGGTCTTTTTTTTTGTACCTTTGTGGCCTTGAATGGTTCCTAATAGCCCTGAGATTAGAGGACAAAACACTTTTAGATGCTTTCTAACATCGGCAGGAAAGGAACTCAGCACCGCTCCCAATACAACCGTGACATCAGTCATGACAACCATGACTTCACTTCTCTTTTGGCTTATGCACACTTGTAGGTGCACACACACACACACACGCACATGCACACACACCTGCATAGAACCTGCATTATTATGAGCTACAACTGCAGTAATAACAGCTTCATGACAACACTGCCCTTTATGGTGTGGGTTATTACATTGTGTGTGAACTTATGTGAGTACGTATGTTCCCTGTGTGTGACCTTATGCAGCATCACCATAGGCCAGCTAGTGTATACATACACCAGCCTTCCTTTCATAATTGTTTTTGAGGTCCAGTAACTCAGTGCATTCTTCTCCTAATCGATGTGTATCCACTGAGAAAAATACAACCACACTGGTGGAAAATGGCTCAGAGGAAGAAGGGGAAACACAGACAGAGTTTTCTTCCCTAGCTTCCAGCTGAATGCCTCGTCTTTGCGATCTTCTTCCAGGAGCCAACTAAGAGTCCCTATGCTTTCTCATTAATGAGGGGGTCATATAGATGTTTGTAGCGAAGCACCTGTTCGCAGACTCTTGCCTCCAGCTCATCCAGGACGGGAACGGTGAGTTTTCCATCATTAACAGTATCTCAGTGCAGATGAGACGCACCAGTTCATCCTATTTCTTCTTCTACTCCTTTTTGTACTTCAGTTTAGTCGTGATCTCATCATATCCCTATAGACCATCAATCCACTTGAACCTCGCTTTCGCTCTTTCTTTGTCTCCCTCTCCTCGTTTCCTTTCTCCCCTTCTAATCACAAACTAAGTATTTTGTTTTCACTACAGGAGGTAAAGTGAACATTACATTTTGAGGGTAAGAGGAAAACAGAGCCCTTTTCTCACCCTAGTTCTGCAAATTAATTCCCTCCACATCAGCGCTTCAGGACCTGTTGACCTGTCTGTTGACCACACTGTTCCAGTGTCTGTTGCCATGGTTAGAGTTGATGAGAAATCACTATAGAAACAGTAGCCACTCTTCGATCCTGAGAGTAGTGGTCAGTGTTTTGTAGTTTGTAGAGACAAAACCTTCAGTTATTGGGTTAAGGAATGTTTGCATAGGTGTGTGTGTGTGTGTGTGTGTGTGTGTGTGTGTGTGTGTGTGTGGTTGCAGAAGAGCATTGTGTTGTAACCTATGACCCATGGATTCCTGCAATCTCACTAGAGGCCTAATAATTCCCAGCAGAGATAATTGGGACATTAATACTCCCTATATACTCCCCTGCACACACACCCACACACACACGCACGCACGCACACACAGCTGAAGTGAGTCAGTTTGGTTTTGTTTAGTCATTTCATATTTCTCATTAGGGCATATACTCCCACATTCATGCACTGAATTCCTTCCTATACACATGAACGCCCACCCACTCAGACATACACAGTATAAATAAGATAGAGACCGACTGACCCTGTGCACTTTGGGAGTTTCTATCTACAGTATTGGTGGGGTGGGGAGATAGAGCAGGACATTTATTTTCCCAGCTTATTTCTGTGACAAACTGGGATGAACTTTTAAACTATTTAAGAAATGTTTGTCAACAACAAAAAACTAAACTTAGGCTAAATAGCAACTGTTCAAATAAGGAAAATAAATATTTCTAAAAGTGGTTGTTTGCATAGACTCCTGTTGACTATGAAAATAATTTTGCAGCAAGTTTTACCCATATCTAGAGTTGTAGGAGGTTTGGTATCCTCTGGGTTCTGCATGAATGGCACTGACAAAGTATTTGACTAATAGTCTGGCGTGAATAGACAAATGTGAGGGTGAACACAGGTTCATTATCACGTCTTCAAGAATAGATCACAGGGATGAATCGAGTTTTTGAAATTCAATCCATCCCTTTAAAAATGAGATAAAATGGAGAACAGCTTTTATATCCTACACACAGGGTACTGTGTTGTTTTGAATGGATTTCATGTATCTGTAACTAGATCTGCCCTCTTTTCAACTCATATAAAAAAGCAACAAACAGAACTTCAATGAAATGAGAGGAGAACAACGAGGTTGGGAGGAAAGCTGAGGTAATGCAACATTAACAACATGAGTTTTCAAAGAGAAGGAAAAAAGGAAATGGGATAAGAAAGACATTGACCACAAAGACATTTCTGCGGACTTCATCCGCCAAACCTCCAAGTGTAAAGTCTGTAGAAATCCGGGAGAGGTTAATGTAAATTTTTTCAACAAGGCTAACTCCGGACAGAAAAATATCAGATGGGAGGAATTTCACAACACATCGGAGATCACGGAGGGGGCCATAGGAATCAATACACTTCAGGTTGACTCGCAAACAGACGCAGAGCTATGTGGAAACAAGACATCACAGGCAGGTTAAAGATTCAGTGTGTAGAATTTAGTGACATCTAAAGTTGAAGTTGCATGTTGCGGCTGAATACCCCTCAGTTCACCCTCCACTTCCTGTGGCAGCCTTCAGTTGTAATTAAAGTAAACATTTAGTTTGTCCAGTCTGGGCTACTGTAAAAAAACATGGCGGCCTCCGTAGAGAGGACCCGCACCAGATGTAAATATAAAATATTTAAATATAAAGAGCCCGTTCTAGGGTAAAGAAAACAACAATTTGTACAAATTAGATGAAACACACTAGTGAAAACATCACAAGAATTATTTTATATTCAATTTCTACCAATAGATCCCTTCACCTTAATCTTACACACTGAACCTTTAATTACTGTTTTTGCAAACCATGCTTGGTGAGGATTTTTTTAGCATATTGTTTTGGCTAAAACCAACTGACAGCATCGGCATCATCACTACCATCTGACATCAGATGTCTTGCCAAATAAAAGCAGTTCTAGCCATCATAGTAAAGGTTAGTGTCATGTTTGTATTGAATCATTTACTATGGCCCTTGAGGTATGAAAATGGACCTTGAAAGGAATTTTAGGACTTTGGTTTTATACAGTTTCATTCATAAATTTGGGAAATTCTTCAGGTGTTTCAAATAAAAAGGGGACAAAGGCAATAGCTGAGAGGCGTGAAAGGGTCTGGTGAAGAAGAGAAGAGTATGACAGATGCACCATGAGCGGGTTCTACATCTGTCACAGATCGGACACACACACACACACACACACACACACACACACACACACACACACACACACACACACACACACACACACACACACACACACACACACACACACACACACACACACACACACACACACACACACACACACACACACACACACACACACACACACACAGCAGTTTCAGAGCTTTTCTTATCAAACACATGTAATACCAGCTGAACAAGAGGCCCGACTAATCAACTCAGAGGTTGGTATCCCTGTGTGTAGGCTCTGATCCAGGCATGCTAATAGAGTGCCAGGAATTACTGGATTAACATGACAAAGACCCGCTCTGATGCTCAAAGAAAGACTAGATAGGAAAGTAGTAATCCTCAAACAGCTCACAAAAACCATGGCTGTGTTTCTGAAGCGATGTTGCATTGGTGTTATCCATGAATCTGCAACATTTTGGGCTGTTAGATGTCACTTTCCAAAGTTTGCTGGGTTCTAAATGAACTGAAAATGTCTGCATTTTTAATCTCCATCTTTATTGTCTTTATTATAGCCAACTTCAAACATGGAGAATGCAAACAGACAGAGAAAGAGAGAAAAGAGAGAGAGAACCAAGATGCCTGTTTTTATTGGACAGTTTCTGAAAGAAACAAATGTTCCCTTAAATTTACAGAGGAAAATCTTACCACAGAGATTTTTTTAAAGACTGTCGCACAGAGTGAGAAGAGAGGAGAAGAGCAGAGAAGAGAAGAGAAGACCTCTATTACCCCTGCAAGAGTTGGATTGGAGAGCCACACAAATGGGGATTTCCATTCCAACAAGTCAATAGGTTGTGTAGCGGCTGACAGAGAATGTTTCATTATGTCATGAGAATTAGCAGTAGTCCAGTGTGTGATTTGTTCCCATAACAATGAGCTAATATAAATCTGTCCATGCTGTGTGACTGGCTGGCCGGTTAATTACAAAGGCCATCTTGTAATTGCATGGTGCCGGCCGTGTCAATTTGTAGCAGCAGCTCCATGGTTGGTGAGAGAGCACAAACAAAAAGATGATATCATGAGACATTTTCACATGAAATATTACTACTCAGTTAAACGTGTTTCCCACAACTCATCAGCTCTGCCGTCAACCAGGTGTCTTACTCATGTTTATCTCCACAATCAAAAAAAGACAGGTTTTCCCATCTCCTCAAAGGTCAGGGGACAAGTGTGTTTCTCTACCGTCCCCACCCCCCCCACCATTCTCTTTTCAGCTCGTTGCTCATTCCTCTGACGGCAACTTCCCCTGGGGACAGGTGTGTCACACCCCCGTCCCTCTCAATCCCCCCCTCCCTGGCGCCATTAGACAGGTGCGGGGTGAACTGGCCTTGCAGTGACCTCCTTACCTGAGGGGTAGTCAGGGGTCTCCTCTTCCTCTTCCTCCCTTCACTCTTCATCCTGCTCCAACAGCACCTTTTCGAATGTGCAGGGAGTAAAGACTGTTAGTTGGGGAGGATGTGTGTGAGATGGTGGGGGGCAAATGAAATGGAGTCACGCATCTCCCACAGTGAATGTACTGAGGCCCGAGTGTGTGAGTGAATAACGGAGCAAAGAGTCAGGGAGAGTGAGACAGACATTTGATACGCCACAGACCACAAGTTTTCTTTGTTCTCTCCCTCCAGCGACTGACAGACAGGACAATAGCACCGGGCACCACTCCTTCTCTCTCTCTGTCGCTCCTCCCCTCCTCTTCTCTGTGTTCTCTCCATCCCTTGCTCCCCGGCTTTCATTCATCTCCACGTTGTCACCTTTGTACACAGTGGAAGTTTTGAATAAACGTAAACGAAACCTCACAATCACGTGTTTTAAGAAGTTTGTTCTTGGACGACTCTTGCCCCAAGTTTCCACTCTTATCTCAGTGCCTTGAGCCAAAACTGTGAACCTTGAAAAAATGCAGTATGTGGAGCACTCAGACTACAGACTAGAAATACACTTTGGGTCAAAAAAGTAAATACTTGAAGTCGCTCTCTGACTCTCTCATACAGGACACTTCTTTCACATGTGTGCCTGTGTGTGAAAGTCCATCACCTGCCACCGACTCATTCCCTGGACTCTCCCCACAATGAAAGCCTCAGTCAATCTCAAGTGCACGAGAAACCCGACTGAAACTTTCTGAAACAAGCCAACAGTCATTATCCACTACTGCATTAATTCCTCTCCTCCCTTCTATGGGATAGCTTTTATTTATTAATCCTTAAAAACGATGAGGAGAGAATAGAAATGTGTTGATTAAATCTTCTTCCCTGTTTTCCTCATCTATTCCTGCAACTTTCCTTTTCCCTCCTGTGTGTCGTCTGTTCTCATTTTGTCTGTGTGTGTGGCTGACTGGACGTGGCTTACTGGTTCCTGTTTTCCCGGACGGATTCCCACATCCACTCATCGATGCAGACCATGCAAACTTAAGGAGCCCTCTGTCCGTACTCTTTGTTCATTTCTATTCTTATTTGTACATGTCTTCTGAAAGCTTTCGAATACGGACGAAACAGACAAAATGGAGCAGTGACAGCAGTGCGGCCCTCTAGTGGATATAATGCTCGACAGCCATGCCAACATAAAGGACAAGTGGATGGTTATGTTGTTTGAAATGGTCGTATCACCTTTCGTATGCAAAAGCAACATAAATGAGCCTTTAGACTACATCCACACTTGTACATTTTAGTTTTAAAACAAATGACTTTTGCTATGTCAACACCTAGCATCCACCAATCCAGGGTCGACTATCCGAACCAGATTTGGGATCGATTAGCGACCTCATTTTCTTGTTGCTCTGCACTCACAGGTTTTCTTGCTCTCATTAGTTGTTGTATGCTCTTCGACATTTGGTAACATCCCCTGGAAATCAAAAACAAACTGAGGGGTTCCAGACCCATTGGTCTGGTAATGCCAGTCTACCTTTATGAGATGGGTGAACAGTTGGCCCTATCCTGCTTCCTGTCAGGCTGGGTTTAGCTGAGAAGAATGATGATTGGTTAGGGTTGGTTGGGTTACGGAAAAGAACGGAAAATAAGCCTGTCTTTTAGTCGCTTATTTACATTTACTGATCTGGCACTAAGGATCATGGGACATGGGATTGTCCATCAATAAAGTGGAGTAAAACAAAAGAAGGAACAACATATATCCGATGTGGTTGGACAGAATACTGTAAGAACTGAACTGAATTAATTATAGATGGATCTCAGTATTTTCTCTTTTTCTTTTCCATCCATGTTCTTTTTCTTGTGCTCGCTCTCTAAACTCTTCACCCCATCCTTGCACTTCTGACTCTGTCTCTGCTTTACTTCCCCACGCCGAGCACACAAAGACTCTTTCACACACTCATACACCTGCCCTGGATTCACAGACACGCTCACATATTCCGTCTGTAGAAGAAGTCTGCTTCTCTGTTGCCCTAATCAATGTCAGATGGACCTTAAGTCATGTTACAGTGAAATAAATACTTGATCTAGCAGAATAGATGTTATCAAAACACTACAGACAGCGTGTTGAAAAAACTCAACAAACAGAACTGCAGGTTAGAAATAAATGCTTTAACTACTGAACAGCCAATATTGTGTATAGGGAGTGGATGGTAAGGTATGGAAGGGCCCCTTTCCACACTAACACCCCCGAGACCTATCCATTGTCCAGCCAACATCCTCATTGTGTGTGTCTGTATGTGTGTAACAGGATGTCCCTGACATCTCTGAAAAGCTATTTTACCTCCTTCCACACCCCACACACCCATTCCTGTGCACTGTTTCCTACAGAGAGGCAAGGAGGGAGAGATGCATGTACGTTTGTGTGTGTGTGTGTGTGTGTGTGTGTGTGTGTGTGTGTGTGTGTGTGTGTGTGTGTGTGTGTGTGTGAGAGAGAGAGGGAGAGAGACAGTAAGAGAGTAAAGTAGTAAATAGGTGTGCATATAAAGGAGACAGAGCAGGAGAGCACATAGGAGATGTTTTTGTGCTGCAGAATGTGAGGTGAGTTTTCCTAAGACAGGCAGACAGAAGGCAGAGTCGGGCACAGATGACAAAGGGACTGAAAGGAGGAGTGGAGAGATGGAGGGATAATGGATGATAATGTGAGAAACAGGAGAGGAGCCAGTGGAAGAGATTATCTGATCTGTTCTCCATATAGCAAAGACATGGGACACACACTGAGAAGAAGAGAGACAAACACTCGGGCTCTTGACCTTCTCTCTCCTTTTGTCCAAAACACTTTGCCTTACTGTACTTTGTTGCTATATTGTAGCGCAGATCACTGAGAAGACATGAAGTCATTTTCCTGTCAGCATGTTGTCAAGCACACCAGTGCATGTGTCTTAACCACAGTTTTGTGGCATGAACTATGTTTCTAAAACCTGGGGCTGATGATGTTTTTGGAGCCTGTGTTGGGATGTGAAGTGTGTCGACATACTGTTGTTGACATGGAAACCGACGTTACAGCTGATAAACAGTGAGCATGATGAGAATATGCAGCATCAACACTAAAACAGGAGAAACGTACAAAGGATTCTGAAACAACCTGGTATGTATCAAACCACAGAGAATGTCGTTGCATTATTTTGATCTCCTTTTACTAAAAGACATAAGGCCAAAAGGAGAAACTCGAAAATGTCATTGCCAATAGGCAAAGAGGACAAATTTGGAAATTACCCTTTTAAATGCCTGTTTAAAATTTGTTTTCTTTTACAAATTTTGTTCTTTTTTATGCATTTCCCTATTGATTCCACAAATGTTTGTCTGTTTGTATGTGGAAGGCATATTTCACAACCATTCATCAAATCGTCTTCACAGTTGTCATGTGTATCCATAAAAGCCCAGCAAACGTGATACGTTCAATATTATAGATAAAGCTTGAATAAACAGACGACCAGTGCTATGAAGCAGTCAGGGAGGGTGGGGAAGTGAGCTCTCAGTCTATTGACCGAGTCGAACATGTCTCCTTCATTGTTCGCTCGTCAACTTCAAAAAATTGTGCACTAGGGTCTGAACATTGTATTGGTTGCTTAACATATTTATATAATAGTGACATGAAATGTATGAAAAAATAACAGCAGTTAAGTAAATCATTCAAACCTTTATAAAAGCCACCTACATGAACTTTAATGAAGTACTTTCAGTGTGTTTTGACAAAGAAACATTGACTATAAAGTCTTCACTGCAGATAAACCAGGTAGGTCTGCATCATAGACTGTAAAAGCTCTGCACACAACGCCCAGCACACAAACAATAAAAACTGGCACCATATTGTAGAACTGTTTGAGGAGGACTCACAATTGACAAGGAATAATTCTGAAGGAGCTCCAGAACCTTAACATACAACATGAGAACAGCCCATTCCAAAACAAAATCACTTAAACCCTCTTTGTAAACTTAATTTGAATTCTATATGTATTGATTAATATTTAAATGTTTTTTTTGCCCATTAAAATATGAAGTAATGGATGATGATCTTGTCCTCCTTTCAAGAAATGTAACTTCAGAGTAAAAGACCCCCTGAAGGCAAAAAAGAATTACACCCACTTTGTACAACAGACGACCTTTTAATGAAGTCAGGGAGGAAACGATATCAAGTAGCTCTGTCTGTTGCTGCTCTGTCTGTGGCATGCTGGGTACTAGCCCAACTATTTGTCTGTCTGGCTGTGTTTTGACTGACTGTATATGCATACTTCAGTTCAGTGTTTAACTAGTAGGGAAAGCTTTTAAAGCTGAATGCAGAGGGTGGATACTGAGTTATTCCATTTGGGGGAAAAAAAGAAAAAAAAAAGCTAAACAAAAATTTAAATCTAATGACTGAATTCTGGAGAAATGCTACTCAAATTAAAAATGAATAAACATTTTGCCCAAGCGATATAATTAACTCCAATTTGTACAAGACTGAATGCCACGTCAATATCAAGGACATAGTTTTGCGATTTATCTCTACCCAACACAAAGATTAAAGAAAAGGAGAAACTGCAGACGTGTTCTGTAAACAGAAGTAAAATCTGCAGTTAGAGTCCTCTCAACTGGTAATAAACCAAGTGATGATGGCAAGAGCATGGAGATTATATGTAATTGTTTGCCAAGATCCTTGCTCTGCTCCTGGAGAAGATAATCCTCTCTTTAGTACATCTGGACCAGATGGGGCTTCAATCATGACTGCCTTGTCTCAAGTAGTAAGAGGAGACTCCATGTGTTGTCAACAGCCTCAACTTTTCAGCCTCCAGTGGTAGCAATATTACTAGATACTGAAAAAACTTTTGGAATCTTTATAGAAACTTTTGGCCAACTTTAAATACAAAATAAAATGTCAAGTATAAAGAGATAGACAGCCCTTCCTCTATATGAGTGTCATTGTATTGTATGTTTTCATGATGTCTTCCCAGAAAGCTTACAAATGTGGGTAACTTGTGGGCAATGTGAGCCTAAAGTTGCCCACTTGTAAAATAGCAGTTTTAGCCCAAATATCCCAAAACAAAATGTGGGCCTTTTTTGGCAAACATGCGGTGCTCTGGGCAAGATGTAATCTGGATGTGAACTAGAAGTGGCCCATGTAGTAAATGGTGAATATGGCCCCAAATAGCACAAAACCAATTAGGTTCACCGTTGGAACCTTTGGTTGTCACGCGGTATTGCTATGTCTTACTTGTGGCCCAGATCTGGCAAACAGGAGCGGACTGCCCAAGTGCCATCATTCCGAGTTGTATGTGCGAATATGCTTGCGAATTATGTTCTTGCCATTGTATTTTTCCTTCTTTGAAAAATGTTAAATCATAACAAAAAATATTTAGGCAATGCGTGTTGGAATCGAAAGCGTAAATAAAGTGCGTTTCTCTGTGCATGATACACAGTTGGGATAGTAAATGCTTACAAATGGTGCTCATTAACCAATGAAAGGCCACTAAAGGATCTTGAACAAGCAACGACACAAATAAGTCTTTATCAGAATCACAGATACTGATTGTTTAACATTAGAGGACTAACAAGACTTATTTGCTATAACTCTGTGGGCCGAGTTGACCAAGGAACCTTTTGGGAAACATGCCTCGGAGGCAGAGGGGGCAGAGGTCGGCTAAAATGGGGACATACCATCATAATTTGACCATGAGAACTTTTTCCATGTTTGTGTTGCTGAGCACATTATCTGTGTGTGTGTATGAGTGTATGTGCATCTGTGCATGTGTGTGGGCTATGTGTGTATGTGTGTGTGTCTGTCTGTGCTTAATCCAGAGATAAAGAGGGATGTGTATGATATTTCTTGGGTTTTAGCCTTGATGACAGAAGCTCTTTTCCATTAAACCACCCTGCCTCTTTTTTTCTCTTCTTTCCTCCCTCCGTTTTTACTCCCCGTCTCTCCATCCTCCTTCATCACCCTCTTCCTCCATCTTGCCTGCTGTCTGTCAGTCATCCATCTCACCTCTCCATCTCTCTCTATGTTTTTCCTTGACCTTGGTCCTTTCATTCTACCTCTCCTCACACTGTACCCAGCTAATTTCACTCTCCTCCTCCCCCTACCCTCTCTTGCTGTACGTTTTCAGGCCTTGTATGTGCTGACAGCCCCAATGAGGTGGTCCACTGTCAGACATCTGAAAAATGTACCTGTGCAATTACTACCTCTCCTGTGTCAACACAGACACACACAGTGCCATGGAGAGAAAAAACATGAATTCCAGCGATGGAGGAACATGGATTTAGAGATTTAACACTGAATCGAACAGTCTGTCATTTTCTGGTTCTCTCTCAATCAAAAACAATAACAGTACTGAACTGCCATCATTTCTGTCGGCCTCTCCCTTTCAGTGTTCATTGTTCAGGAAGTTTTTAATGAAATTATCAGAAGAATCTCTACAAAAAAAATACACCAGGTAAGTATATTAGTAAAAAAAAGTCGAGCTGCTACTATTATTTACAAAGCTTGTTTCTCTGATGATGCAGGACACATACGTCTGATGACTAAGATCCTTCTTCCAGTAAAAAATATCTCAAAATATCTCTAGAAATGACCAAGATCTAAAGGGTTAATCTGAAAATGTGGCTTAAAACTGGATTTAAAAGTCAATTTTGACCACTTTTCACCAACAATCACAATGCACAAGGTGATGACGCCATTGACAGGTGACCAAAGGAAATGGATCGTTACCCTGGTTAAAATTTAAATTTCTCAATAGGTTTAAAGATTGCCGGTTCAGATATTTGGAGGCAAATGTTAATACTCACATGCACTGAGAGTCAGGCCCAGCACAGTGTGCGTGTTGTGTAATGTCTGTGTAAAACAAATATTCATCTAAACTTTCCCAAAAATACACACACCCTTCCAAAAGTAGGGTCACACATACACTTGAAGTGGGTGATGATTGACAAATACAAACAAATCCCACCGTATATAGGTTTGCATTTTATATTTATTATATGTGAATGGTAGCACATGGGAAAAATACATGCAACACATAGTGCTGATGTGTGAGTGCATGCTGAACTATCATGTGCCTGTGCGTGCAACTGTCATGACGTAATGACCAGCCTTCAAGCAACTGTATCTTTGGAAGGTTCATAGTGTCAACTGTCACAACACAAAGGAAAACACAACATCCTAAAGGAAATGTATCTGTGTGTGTGTGTGTCTGTGTGTGCGTGTTTGTAGAAGTGTGTGCATGTTATGTCTGCATGTGAGAGTGTATGTGAGTGAAACAGAGACAGAGGATATCATATACAGCCTTTCAGGAAGCACCATTGTCGGTCAGGAAGGTTTATATTGTCAACTAGGCCAAAATAAATAGGGGACATCCCAGCGGAAGTGTGTGTGTGTGTGTGTGTGTGTGTGTGTGTGTGTGTGTGTGTGTGTGTGTGTGTGTGTGTGTGTGTGTGTGTGTGTGCAAACGCGTACATGTCTTTCTATGGCTGCGTGTATAAACTTGTTTGAAATGGTTTAGGTTAGCTGTAGATAGGAGTAAGACAAATGTTACGTACATGAGACGATAGTACAAATACAAAATTCCAAGGAGGGTTTAACTGGGCCAGGGCAGAAAATATAAAAAAAGAAGCTCAGAGAGTCGTTGTGATTAAGCGGTGCTAGTTTGTGCCTGGGACCAGGACTTCACTCACTATACTTAGCGGTTTTCAGACATGATTTCAGGAAAACGTCCAAAAATCATGGTTGAGAAGTTTTCCTGAGTTTGCCTTTCACATATAAAGAACACAGGAGGAGATTGTCTGGGTCATACAACAGGAAACATTCAGGCGATGGGCGGCACCTGAGCAGAGCATGTAGGAGGCAGGACAGGACGTATAAATTCTACTGCGACATAAATGACTGAATCTCTTGCTCTCCCTGCACTCGTTAGATAATTTCGGCATCGGACCTTATCGACAAAAGCTCTTGAATCTCATCCTCTAACCAAGTTGACATCTTAACTGTCATCTTAACATATTTTCAACCCAAGATATTAGTATACTTCCAGTTTTGCGTCCCTCGCATGATAGAAATGTTATCAACATGCCCACTCACTCGCTGTGAGTCTTCTGGAAATGTTTCTGTTGTCTCCTCACATGGGTCCACATGAACATTTTCCACAAATTTGATTCGTTTATTATCTGGAAAATTTCAGGAAACGGTCTTGACTGTAGAGCATGTTTCAGCTCTATAGTGAGAAATCCCTTTAGAAGCACATATGTTTTTTAAAGATGCAATGCTTACTTTTGCTGTGGCATCAAAATGCCAACATAAAAACGTAATCAAACTGTAAGGCCGAAGCAGAGCCCAATTCTAAAGTTGTCGGCCTGAACTTTTCACATCTGTCTGCTCAATCCATCTTATTAGTTTAACCCTGAAATAACGTTGCATCTGCGAGAGGTCCCGAAAGAATTTGCTGCAGAGCCTCTTGATTAAAACACTTAAAATTAAAGTGAGCCCTTTGGAGCAACAGAAAACACTGTAGATCTTTGAGCTATGCAAAAGCCCTCCATCGATAACAATAGGAGCAGAGGAGCAGTAAGCCGTTTTAATTGCCTGAAGCACTGCATATACGCTCTTACCCTTTAGACTGCCATATCACCATTTCAAGCACTCTCATTTACTCTTTTCACCCTTCCTCTCGTTCGCTCTGCGCCTCTCCCTTTCTCCAACCTTCCCCTAACTAGATCTCTAATTCTTTGGCTTTTAGGCCTTTATTCCATTCAGCCCCTCCTGTGAAACCAGCTAACTAATTCATCTCCAGACAAATTGCCAATCAGTTGCGGACAAAGAGAAAAGGAGAAAAGAGACTGGTCCTCAATAGAGCCGATCGCTGTTTTACTAAACGTTCCTTCAGAGGAGAAGGGGAGGCGGACGAGAGGGGGAGGGCGAGAGGAGAATGCGTTTTAATGTGTACGTTTGTCTGTGTGTGCGTGGGGTGTGTATAATTTTGGTTTGTGGGGGGTTTATTTGCGAGCATCAGTGGGTGTGTGTGCATGTGTGTGCGTGTTCATTAGGACGGTGTGTGTCCTCATCACCCCCTCCTGCTAGGGTTCACAACTTTCTGTATGTGGAGGTTAACGACCTTGCCGTCCAATCACATTCTCCTGTCAGGCCCCCGTCGCCAACAGCAACAGGTGGTCCGGCCAATTGGTATCCTGCAGAGCGGAAAAGTGGAAGGAGAAAGAGATGGGATGACGAGGGATGGAGAAGGACTAGATGGAAGAGACTGGATCTGGATGAGAGCGAAGTTTCCCCAAAATAATTTACTCTTAAATCACTTTTTATCCACTGGCTTGTCGTCTGGGTTCTTAAACTCCGCCCATCGGTCCTGATGACAGTCTTTGTTAGGCGCTAAATCCAGCGCTTGCCAATAATCCAGACCCACCTGGGGCAGACACACAGCCGTAAGACAACCCACCGTATGTCTGAGTGACGCCAGTTTATTCTCTATAACAGAAATGTTTTTTTAAAGCTATATCGTGTGCCTTGTTCATCAGTTTTGAAATATCAAGACTGCACCTGAACCTGAACTTGTTCCAATTCCACATCCTCAAACCTGTCCCATATCTGACCGGCGTGGGCCAAACCTGCCTCACACTTCACCCTCCGCTGCACCAACAAGCCATAATCGTCCTGACTCACCTAGCTACCTGTGGAGCACATTCAACCCAATTATAATCATGTCGGGCTGTTATATGACTCAGTGACTCCATGTCCTATCCAGTAAGGAAATTAAGCTCTAGAAATGAAAACCCTATTATTAGTTTATTAATATTTCAAAGCATTCTTGAATTAATTGCACAATGAAACATTAGGTTATTAGAGAGGGTATTGATAGGTAGGGGAATGAGAGCATGGGTTATTGGGGTTATTTTTACCACCTGATTGAATGAACAAAAAAATAAACCCAGTTTTTATCATCAGGTTTACACCTTGCTTTAGTCAGTGGGAACTTTCACACCTGTCTTGTAGTGATCCGGACCTTCAGACTTTATAGTTTAGTCCGAACCAAAATAACAGATGAAAAGGTGACGCAGTCCAACACAACAGACCAAAATTTAGTCCGACCAAAAGAGGTTTGTTTACAGCATGAAACCCCTTTGGGTAGTTTGGACCAATTTCAGGAAGTGAGACAGCATTAAGCAATAGAAGAAGAAAAAGGCTCACCGGTTTGCTTCCTGTCTTCGCCTCTTGAGAAACATCATGTTTGAATGTGGAGGAAGTTCATTTGACGCATTTGAACAAGTGTCAAGTTCTGCACATGAGGTTGATGCTGATAATGATATCAAGATGATATTACAGTGGCAACAAAAATTTATGAAATGAACCGGTCCATTCATTTTCTACTTTCAAACTGAAAAACTACCACCTGCTGAATTGACAGCACACAGACTTTAGACGCACAAACGGCTCAGGCATCATTTATAATTTAGGGAACTTGTGCCCGTTTGATGCAAAAAAACTGATCCCCTGCCTCAACCTTGTTCCCAACAACCTTGTTCCCTGTGTGTATGCAAACACAGTGAATGTCAAGGACATGGGGAACAAGTGATGAGAGAGGATGGTCAGGGAGGAGGAGGACAAGAAGCAGCGACAAGTTTAACAGCTATAGTCTGTTAGTTAATCACCACATTGATCTCTCTCTTACCCTCTCTCTATCTTGTCCTCCCTCCATCCAAATCTCCCTCTCCTATTTTAGCCACTAATTAAGCAGCTAACAGACTCATAAAAAGAAGCCGAGGAGACAAAGGGGGAGAAAGGCGGCATTAGTCTAGGCTGAGTGCCCCCGTCTCATTAGACAGAGAGGGAGACCGAGAGTGAGTGAGACTCAGCTCCAGCATCTGTTTGATCATTAACTCACTTAGTCAGACGCGGCTATAAAACCTGTCACCCCTCCTCTCTTCTCTGTGTACTCAGTCAGTTATTGAGCGCCGTCGTAGCCGGCAGCCCTCACCTTTCCATTCGCTGTGCCTGTGAACTTGTCCTTCCTCTTCCACACAGTGACGAGAGGTATACAAGTCATATCAGCTTCTGGTTTCTGTTCGCACACACACATAAAAACACAAAGACACACATGCACCATCCCCCTCCTTCCTCTGTGCAGGCACCAGAAGGCCATAGAAGAAAGCAGGGTAAGGAGATCACTGCTATTAGTTTACCATTGTATTTAAGAAAAGGAGATGTGGGCTTTGGACATGGCCGAACGTCACACACACTTTTTTTTTCGTCACAAACCAGACTGTGTCAGAGTAGATAGATGAGGTTGAAAATGAAGTGATTCGGACAGAAAGGATAGCGAGTGATAAAGGGGGGGGAAGGTAGTGATGGAAAGTGGAGGCAGAGGGATAAAAGAGATTTCAGACAAGCACCAAACACCTGAAATGATCCGTGTTGAAACGAAAACATGTGAATTCCACAACAGAATTCTTATGCCATGTTCTGCTTGCTGCGTGCTCCAGGCCTTACCTGAATGTTCATGAACATTTTCCTGTGGTTGTAAACTTGTCTCTCCAGGACAATATCCTGCTACGTTCTTGCGATGTGAAAGGTAAAATCCAGAAAATGGACCCAGGTTCATTTGTGAAAGCAGCATGGTTAGAAATGTTATTGTAATAATAATTAATGATCGAGCTACCTCTCATCATCGGCAAGTTAGGTTACAACTGTTTGAGAGTGATAGGAAAAGCATATGTGAGTTGTAATCTACAGTAGTTTGAATCAGGTTGTAACAACGGCATATTGCCTTACTGGGGTTGAAGGGGTCAGGCTGAAAAGCACTATATCACTCCTGAGCTACACACACATGTACAGAGTTAGTAGGGGGATAATGGTGAGAGCGGGGGCTCTGGGGGTCTACACTCAGTCTGCCTGGTTTCCTACACTTAATCACGTTTGGGAAAAAAGACCAAATCCCCCTTTCCTTCCTCTCTATATCAGTTTCCCTCTCTTTTCTGTCCACCTTACTTCCTCACTCCTTGTTTTTGGCTTACAAAAAAATTATAAAAAAATGAATGGGTGAAATCTCAATTACTGAACTCCTCTCTAGGATATGAAGAACTGAGCAGGAGATTGTCCGAGTCAGAGGCGTTCACAACAGCTAGGAAACTATCCACAGCATGCAGGCAAGGGGTGGCACCTGGGTAGACGCAGGGTATGACTAATAAATACCTCTGGGTAAATTACATGTTTTGTTTATTAGGGGGCAGCAGAAAAAGTTCTAGAAAATGTCGGGAGCAACTGAGCTGAACATTTGTATCCGAAACAGATACAGCCCTCTGAAAACAGCTTATTTTAGAAAAGCAACTGTTTACATGAAAGTCGGCTACGTAGCTTCTGTGGAAATCTGACGCATTTAAAAGGCCGTGACATTCACTAAATTAGTCAGTAGTCAGAAACAGAAGAGAAATTTACAATACATATTTAACTATGTCAAAATAGTGGAGTCGTTTGCTACACTGACTGCAGAATCAAGCATTTGACAAAAAATGGAGATAAGACAGATTTTACAGATATACTTTTGATACCAGTGAATCACTGTGTGTGTGTGTGTGTGTGTGTGTGTAGCAGGTTCAACCTGTTCAATGAACAACAACAATGAAGTTACAGCTGGCACTTTTTTTATTTTTACTCACCGAGTATCAGTTCACTTTCTCATCACAGCTGTTGCACTTCTCCTGTGCTTCGTTCCAAGTAAAAATTGTTCTCTCCGTCGTTCTCTCTGATTGATTGTGGTTTTTAGTCTTTATGTATAAGGAAAAATACATTCTCCAGTTTGAAGTTTGAAGTTTGATGTTTTCATTTGTCTGTACAGACAGGTGAGAGAGGAGCCAAGGTTTAAACTTGACATTCTAAATACAACTGTCATTTTTCATGTGTACAATTGAGTGCAACACTATTAATGTCCCCCAGGAGAGACTGTGTTCTGACATTTTAACAATATCAAGTCTCCTCCTCTTTCTATGGCCGCCTTAGACGCGCAATGAACTCAGGATATTTTCTTGAGAACTTCCTGAGGGGCTGTATTTGAGAATGCCAATGTCTGAGTCAGTCAATATTGCTCTGGACAATTTTTGCAACTTTTATCCTGCCAGGCCCCTGGAAACATGTCTGAGCGAGATGAGTGGAAATCTGATGAAAATGTTACAAATACGTCCAAATGCATGTAGTATTGTTCTAAATGCCAAGATAAACATCATGGCTGAGTCAGTAGCTTCTTCTCCCACCATTTTTAATGTTCTGTAAAAAGAAACAGTGGTGTCATTGAATGCTCTGGAAATGTTCCTGTTGTTTTGAAAATCTTCTGTTGCGTTTTTCATCTTTGAAAGGAAAACTGGAAAATGCCTTGACTTTGATTGATTTGATTATTTTTGTGTGTGCGTCTCTTTCTTCTTATATAATGATAAATGGATTCTCCAGTTTGAAGTTGGACGTTTGGCGTGTGTACAGACAGGTGAGAGACGAGCCAAGGTTTGAACTTGGCATCTCGTATGACTATACCTGTCATTTTTCATGTGTACAATTGAGTGCAACACTTTGAATGTCTTCCAGGAGAGACTGTGTGATGACATTTTAACAATATCACATTAACATCATGTCTACCCCTCTTTCTATTACAGCTGACTTTTCACTCCACCTTCAAGCAGCACATCGTTAGAACTATAGAGTAGAGCCCGGCCATCAGTCTTCATTTTCACACTTTTCCTCTGAAAACACAAGACCTTAAATGGAAATCAACTTCATCATATATCCTTTTTTTTGTCTCCGTTTCAGCAGTTCTAGCCAAGATTACATCTCACCCTCCGTAACTTGCAAGAACACGCTGCCAGACACACACAAACACACAAGTGCACGCACACACACAAACACACAAGCGCACACACACACACACACACACACACACACCTATTATTCACAAAATGTCCAAACAAACATCCCTCACAGTGAGCAGGTCAGAGCCAGGATAAACAGTGGACATGACAGGACCAACATTTAGTAAGTGTGTGCGTGTGTACATGAGTGTGTGTGTGTGTGTGTGTGTGTGTGTATGGTTGAGCTGGTGCCAGTTTAAGTTTTTTTTAAGCTCCCTATATGGTACGTGCACGACTACCTCAACAAATTTGGCTAAATCTCTACTTTTTATGGGCAAACCATAAAATGTTACCATACGGCCGGTGTTTAACAAGTGTCACTCAGATTCCAGCTTTTATAAACATGTAATAAAAGTTGTAAATCTTGAAGCTGCCAACCTCCTTTCCCACTCTCTCTCTCTCTCTCTCTTTCACACCGACCCAGACATACACACACACATTGTCATGAGTCACTTTTGTGGACATTAGAGACTTGCATTAATTTCCTGGAAGCTTATTTAATTACCCAAACCGTAACCACTATTTTCCTAACACTACCCATAACTCTTAACTTAACCACTGACCCCAAAATCAGCTTTTTCCCCAAGTGAGGGCATTGGGGATTTTGTCCCCAATTAGACAAGCTGTGCCTAATGTAGTGGTCTGTAGTTGGAAACACACACACACACACACACACACACACTTATAGAAATGTGCATACTGTACTTGTACTGTACTATACTAGTACAGTATTACACATACTGTAATCTAATAAATCCAAATCATACGGTGTTTATTAGCAGGTTTATGACGGAAAAGTGTGACAACAGTGAATTAGAATGAGACTACAGGGGGCTTTCCTTCGATTTAGTCCAGTCAGGATGCAGGAAACCAAACCCTTCCGTTCAAATACACTTACACACAGACACACACACATTCATGCACACACCCAGCAGGGAAATAAGCAGAGCTCAAGCACTGTGTGATTCTCCTAATCTTACTTACACCAAGTCACATGTGCCTGGTCCTGCATGACACCATGGGCAACAATGTAACATGCAAACATCAAACATCAACACAACTTGCAGCACATTCCAACACATTCAGCCGCACATTTTTGCAGCCTAGCTTCATTAATTGGAGCTGAAGATCATGAAGTAACACACAGTTAAAATGGTAAATACTTAGCTTTACTGGCAGTGTGTATTCGGTGGGCATGTGCTCATAAAAACACACGTGCGTTTGCATGGGCTTTCGTGTCCATGCATGAATGTGTGTGTGCATGCTTGTGTGTGTGCGTGTGTGTGTATAGCCGTGCATGTGCCTGTTTGGGGAAATGGGCTAATTTGTCTGTGTATCCTGACCATGTTCATACGCGCTGCTGCCGCTGCTTTAATGAGGAACACATTTGGGCTCATATTACTTCCACATGCTGTGGAGATGTGGGGGGTTGGTTTTCAGAATACAAACCCTCATTATTCAGCGCACACTTGGACACACATATATATTCCCCCCTTCTTATTAATTGCACTTGATCTTTAGAATTGTTGATTTATAGAAGTAAGTGCTATGGCTAGAGCAGCAATATAAGAACATATAATCCAGAGTCTGGAGCGTGTACGGTCCAACTATTGCTGTTTTTTAAAATCCATTATGTGCTCAATGTGCCTGAAATGTAATTGCCAGACACGTATTTTTCTTGGCCCCAGTGCTACTGAACCTCAAGCATTTGACTGGTGGAGCTTTGGGCAGAATAAAACCAAATAGAAAGTACTGCCTTGGACAAAAAGGCTTCTTTTTTTTTAAAAATGACATCCTTCTGTAATATAGTGTACGCACATGGCAGCTGCAGAGTAGTTAAGGATAGGGAACATTGTGGTCATGGAAAATAAACAATGGTTAAATAGGGTTAGGCAACAAAAACTATTGGATAAGGTTAGGTTTAGATTGTGGTCTCCCAAGTTGGAGGCACTGCACGTCCATTTACCACCGTGACCTCCTTATGCTTAACTTCATAAAGAACTCACTACTTCCTGCGCTGGCGCTGGACTTTGGCGTATAGGACATTATTTGTGAGACCCAGAATCGCCGTTGGTCTCGTGGATACGTGCAGATAGAGTGAGAGACTCAGTAAGTTCTGAGAATAACTTTGAGTCGAGCAAAAATCAGCAGCAGATTTTGAAGTCGGAAAACAAAACAAAGATGAAGAAATACAAGGTTATATTGGAAAAATGTGGATCCCGCTTGTGCCAAGTTAATTTGTACATAATAGGCCACCTGACAACCAGTCATATATAATCAAATATATTGTATAACTGCTTCCATCAAAAACTATTTATATAAAACACAAATGACAAAACAGGTTTTTGTGTTGACTTTACGTTTTGGAGTTTGCTTCGTGAGTGACGTCGTTTGACAAATGATGAAGAGCTCTCGACCTGACACACAGATAATGGTTGGATCATATCTGCTGACGAATCACTCATTGTCGAAGAGGAATGAAATGATGCAGTGAGGCATGGAGGAAGGGGAAAGGGGAAAGGGGAGAGGGGAGAGGGGAGAGGTTGAGAGGGGAAAGAGGGGAAAGAGGGAAGAAGAGAGAAGACATCAGAAGGAAGGAAGAAAAACTTACGAGCGATAAAAAGACTCAAGTTGGTTTTTTTTGTTATCTGAGGGATTGCAGAGAATGCAATCGAGGCACATGTGAAACAGTGCAGACCTCCACCGCGAGCCAGTTCACTTCCCCTGGAGGAGAAATCAAAACGAGGGGGAGCAGAAGTGGTGAGAAAAAGTTATGTGGGTTAACTCCTGAACTTCTACAGACGAGACAGGAAATAAAATAAGAGATGAATCAAATGGAGAACTTGGGGGTATATGTGGGGGGGAGGGGAAGGAAGACTAGAGGGGGTCAGAGGATATCATGCAGGGAGGGGATAGCGAAATGAAGGGGGGGTGGAGGGGAAGGAAAGGAGAAAATGAAGGGAGAGGACGGGGAGGTCATTAAAGAGCTCTAATGACCTGCTGATTGACGAGGGGCCCAAACCCTGACCCCAAATTACTGCAGAGCCTGAGAACCATGCAGGCCTGTGCTCTGCAAGCGTGTGTGTGTGTGTGTAGGTGGGCCAGTGTGTGTGGAGGTGTAACACACACTAATGCACACACATATATTAAATGCATTCAAGTTTACAGTATTCAGATTCTCCAGGGCTTAGAGAAAACACTGGCTGTGCAGCAACATGACCAAAGCAACCTGCTACAGCTGGGCTAAGTTTTACCAGCTGTCTGGCTGTTTTGTTTTTTTTGGTAAGCCTGCAAATCATTACTGACTGACAGTGAGTTTGTGAACATGGCCGAGGCTGCCAAGTATCACCTCGCGCAGACGTTTGTAACCAGGCTAGTTGATCAGCATCATCGATCAATTGGTAAAGAAAAAGAAAAAATACAACCACACCAGCAGCTCTGTGAGGCTGGACATAGGGGCAGTGGAGCGTTGATCTAAATGCTAACATGTGCGTGCTAACATGCTGCAGGTATTTGGCAGGTACAATGTTTACCGTGATCCCTATTTTGGAGTATTAGCTTGTTAGGATTTGCATAATATGAGTAAATCTCGGAGCCCATTGTCTATCATCTAATAGTTATACTTTTTGATAGGGGTTCTAGGCTAGGAGGATAACAGCGGACATTTAAGCTAACTCCATGGAGAAAATGGTGCAGTTTCAAGTCAAATTTGAATGTCGGGGCTTCCGGACACTTGGATGACACCACAGGAGCAGTATGGAGGCATTTTATGTTTTCTCTCTGTTGTTTTTTTTACATTTGAAGAAGTGGTCGCCATTCACATTGGTTGTATTGGATTTGGCTCAAACACTTCACCCACCCCTCGATCGGCATAGTGGTGAGTAGATAATGAGTGAATTTTCATTTTTGGGTGAACTATCCCTTTAATCCTGTTGGGATCCTGTATATCTGTACAAAGGTTCATGGCAATCCATTTGAAACTTCAGCCTTAATCTGCTAGAACATCAGTTTACAGTTGTTGTTTGTATTTGCCGTTAATCAAGGCCGTTAGAAGACTAAATGGGGTTGAGCCCCCATACGTACGTTTACCAGTCATGTCCAAAGCTGCAAATATGATAACCATAAAAGAAGATGAGAGGCTGCTTAAATCAAGATGTGCACCACAATTCTCTGCTTGGCCTATACAGACATGGGTGTACTGTGTCTTTTTAGAATGCAATTCACTGTTCTCTCTCTCTTTCTCCTCAACATATTTGCTCATAGACACACACACAGACACACACACACTCAGATACAGAAGCAGCCAAAGATTTGTAGCCAAATGAAGACCAGATGAAGCAGCCATGACATACTACTGGAACACATGTTCACACGCATAAACACACACACACACACACACACACACACACACACACACACACACACACACACACACACACACACACACACACACACACACACACACACACACACACACACACACACACACACACACACACACACACACACACAAACACATGCACATACTTGAGCCCATGCTTCATTTAGAGCTGCAACCACAGCTCTATTTTTCTTTTCATTTTCTGTCATGCATGTCCTCCTCTCATGCACACACACAAACAGTCACACAGAAGGAGCGGCAGCGCTGCTCCTTCGTTACAGAGCTGTAAACTACAGAAATCTGTTTGGGGCTGTTTAATATGCAACAAAACTCTGTTTTTTCCACTCACCCCCTCCTCTCATCTTTTTCTCTTAATGAGTAAACAAAACAAGTTGCTCTTGTTGACAAATACAATCACTCACATGCCTTAATACACGCCACACACATAGGAGCATAAAGTATTACTGGTGATCATCCAGTAATTATTTTGCTCATTATTTTGGATTTCCATTTTAATTCAAAGATGGAAGCGAGAGCATCACAAATCTGGTTGATATTTGGATCTTAAAAGTACAATTCTTGGAACAAAGACATTGCATCTCTCTGTATTGAGCCTCCTGTTGATTTCTGTAAATCACTGAATTATATTATTATTAATATTATTAGGAATATTTAGCAGCTCATTTGCACCTTCTCAGCCGTTTTTCTCATAGCTGTATATTATTTGAAGCATATTGTGAGTTGCTCTCATTGCAAAGGTACCCAGTTTACTATAAGTGCACATACTTTTACTACATAAAACAGAACCAGTCTGATTCACGAGGAAGCAAAATCAATGTGAAAAATCATTTAAAACATCTACATATCCTTTTTCTGTCAAAATTCAAAATCAGTGACCAGTAAAGATTAAACATGATGAGGTAAACAGCTCATAGCAAGAGAAAGGGCATGTGTGTGTGTGTGTGTGTGTGTGTGTGTGTGTGTGTGTGTGTGTGTGTGTGTGTGTGTGTGTGTGTGTGTGTGTGTGTGTGTGTGTGTGTGTAATTGATAGGAGAATTTGGCCCAAAGAGCAGTATGACCTCATCGCTTGCCTGATGTTTCTGCATTCACTGTTTTACACGAGCTTAGGATCAGGTTGACAAAGGAAGCTAGCAGGCAGGCGCGCGCACACACACACAGACACACACACACACACAACACACACACACACACACACACACACACACACACACACACACACACACACACATACACACACACACACACACACACACACATACATTCTTTACTATTCCATCACATCTTTCATTTGCTTATCAAAGCTGATTACTGAGGCTCAGACACATCACTCATGTGGCAGCACAACTCTGCGGCTGTTGACACATAAACACACATACGTCCACAGCAAAGGAACATACAATACGTGCTCATGCATTCTTCTCGCTGCAGAAACACACGGACCTTAAGTGCACCCAGATAACATCTTAAAACAACTAATCCTTGTGGTGTGTGGTGTGGGATAAGTGCCGAGAAACGATGACTGTTACCTAAAACAAATACGAGGCAGTGAAACAACACACAGGGTGAGGAAGAGGAGAGGGAAGAGAACAAGCGGAGTCTGAAATAAGGGGATGAGGAAGATGAGGATATTGCATTAGGTTACAAGCATATTTCATTTTGCAACCTTTTCTGACGTTAGAAAGGAATACTGTAGATGGCCTCCTGGTCCTCAAGATGACCTTTGACAAAGATCTTTCCAGGGAAATGCTGCTAAAGCTGAGAAGTTTAGAAACGCTTCTGGACCCAGTTTAAAAACTCTGGCGCAGAGTCTGGACAGGCAGAAGCAGAGATGTTTGGAAACTATGACGTACTATGACGCATACTATCGTAATCAATTGGGTATTTTTGGTCACGACAGAAGTCTTTGCTGATTACTCTCCTATCACATGACCTTGTTCTGGTAGAAAAGAACCAGCATTAGCCTCGCATAGCTGTGTGGAATGCAAATGCAAATGTTTTAGTATGGATGTAGCCAGAGAACTATTTTCATCATCTACTGTTTTTCATTTTCATGGTCAAGAGGTTTCAGTGTTTTCGATAATGAGGCATCCTAAGATGTTTACAAAGCAGAATGAACTATATAATTTTACTATCCTGTATTTCAAAACTAATTTTGAACAAAGAAAACAACTCTGATAAGTTTCATGTTACAAAAGAAAGAAAGAAAGAAAGACAGAAAGCTTGGACCCTTGGAATGAACATTTTGTTTTGACTTCATCCTTTCTAAAGGCACACAGGCAAATAGAAGAGCAAGAACCGTGACAGCACACATATAACAAGAATTACAACAACCTGGAATCTACTGGAGAAAGAGAGATGAGGGAATTTAACAGTCTTGGATAAATGAGAGTGAAAAAACAAGAGATAGGGAGACGGAGGAGCACAGCCAAAGACCTGCAGGGTTTGAGAGGCCCCCGCAAAACTCCCTGTAGCTCATAAGGTGAAAGAACCTGACACAGCTATAGAAATGTCTGTATGAGCAGATGGTGCGATGGTGGTAGGGCTGGCAGTCATGTTTGCTCTGTGTTCACTGTGATTGTTTTCCCTCTTTAGACACTGTTGGATGTAATCGCTCCCCTGGTAGTGAGCCGAGTGTTGGACGATGGAGTTGGTGTGTGTGTGTGTGTGTGTGTGTGTGTGTGTGTGTGTGTGTGTGTGTGTGTGTGTGTGTGTGTGTGTGTGGTGTGTGTCAGGGCTCGCGTGTGTTCATGTGAATCGCGTGTATGCGTTTACGTCTTGTAAGGCTAAAAGAAACTGTGACTATAAACAGCGTTTACATATGTTTTTATCAGCGAGCAAGTCTGAGTGAGTGACAGAGAGACGCAGGAGAAAGTCTCAGGGGGTCATTATGAAACAAATAGCCCTTCCCCTCTACAGGAGACAGGGGAGCCAGCTGGACAGCTTCCCAGCCTGTAGATTTATGGCAGCGCACTGAGGTGAGACTGAGACAAGAAAGTCAGGACAACTCAGGGGGAACAACAAATACATGCACCATTACTACTGCACTGTTAGAAAGAATCCTCCCATCTATCATGGCTGGATATAAAGCAAGTGAGGTTTAGATTGTCAGAAGTGGAGGGAAAGTTCCATCATTTCGGAGGGAAATGGGAGCAAAGAATCGTAGCTGCTTCTACTGCACTGCTGTGCAAATGTTTGAGTTAAATGATAATTATGTGGTACCTGAAATATAAATCCCTATGAACATGTCATTTTTAAGTTATGTAGTAATGTTCTGTAGGGGTAGGTGGACTGGATCGGGGGGGGTTATGGTGGGTGGGAGTCCTTCTTTTCTTCCCTCACTGTGTATTTCTTTTGAATTTGTTTTGTATTTAAAGGAAAACATTTTTATTTAAAGACAAGATACTAGACATCTACACCTACATCTACACAAAATCTGTGTTTTCGACAACTGGATTGATCTTTTTTGCAAACATAACAAAGACAGATAATGTAATTCAGATTTGCAGCCCTGCCAGGAGCTTAATGTCCCACTGCCTTTGCCCCTTTCCATGATGCTGTCCCCAAATAAAGGTGATTATGCAACGCAGCAGTGTTACTTGACATATTTCTTTGTTTCTGTTTTACGCTCATGTGATTCCAGGTCTCAGTGCTAATAGCCCGAGGATTAGCCTTGTTAGCCTTGGCTAGCAGCCTTGATCCAGCCCTAATCATCCAATCACTTCTTGATACTCATTTACACATTTTAATATGAGGAAACTATTAGATGTACCTGCAATAACTGGAGAAAATAGGGATAATATAAGGAAAAAGAGAGAGCGATAGAGGAACTGAAAAAGAAAAAAGACAGAACTGAGCAGGGTCAAGAGACTGAAAGCCCAGGAGAGAGGGAGGGTTTCCACTTTTTTTGGCCCTGGCACAGCTCTGGTACAGTACATTTTCTCTCTGTGGGTACAGAGGAGGTAGGGGGCCTCCTTCCCTCTCCACTAATCACACTTAATGATTCAAATGGGCCTAAGACATACCTTTGAAATCAAATCCACTTACAACCACACAAACACACACCCATGATCACACACACACACACACAGACATACAAAGACACAGAGAAATTTGTACACGAACTCTCAGAAATACACACACACAAAGTTGTCTGGGAGTACAGCAAGGAATTGTTGGGGAGAAAGGAGAGGAGAGGAGGAATGTAACTTAAGAAGTGTGAGTTTTGTAGATGTTTCCAGTCCATCAGCAGGCCCCTAACTAGCCCTGCAGTGGCACAACTAATTGCTCCTAATGACCTCATAGGTGCACAAACACACACACACACACACACACACTCATGCATGGACATGAAAGCACATTCAAGCGCACGCACATCTTTTATGAGCACATGCCCGCCTAATACAAACACGGCAAGAAAGCTAAGCGGTTTTAACTGTGTGTAACTCACACACGTGTTTGCGCCGCTATCCTTATCAGGACTTTGCATGGACTTCCATTCACTGTGGACAAAACCCAAAACTTATCCCTAACCTTAACAATGACCAATTCATACCTAACTCTAACCTTAACCTTACCACAATTCACAGCTTACCACTAAGTAACATGCAGGAAAAGACGAAAACGAGTATACACACACTCACTATTTATATGAGTGGCATAAGGAAAAAGAAGGTGACCTACATGTTGACTATAAAACATTGGTCTGTCAAACCCTCTCTCTCTGTGAGCTCTAGATATTACTCATGTTGTGGGGACATAAATCTGTTTACATTACAGGGACTTGTCTTCCTTATGAGGACAAAAATCGAGTCCCCATAACATAAAGTAAATAATTACATTTTATGGTGAAAGGTTATCGTTTGGGTTAGACGAGTATAGTTGTGGTTACGGTTGGAGTAAGTCTCCAGGAAATGAATGTAAGTCAATGTAATGTCCTCTGAAGTCATGGAAACACGACCTGCTGGGTGTGTGTGTGTGTGTGTGTGTGTGTGTGTGTGTGTGTGTGTGTGTGTGTGTGTGTGTGTGTGTGTGTGTGTGTGTGTGTGTACTAAGTAAAACCCTACAGCAACATCAGGCTCCTATAGCGGCATTTCCTGAAACCTCTACGCAGCAAAAGATATCCTCTTTCACCCTAAGCCCCAAACACCATCACACACACACACGCAGCTGTAGGCTTAGCCCTCGCAGGCTTCAAAGTAATTTGCCATAGGATAAAATCAACCTTTGCTTTCTATATTTCAATCATGTTACTGTGCTCGGAGGGGTTTTCCATAAGCAGACAAAGGCTGTGTTTGTTTCTTAAATTCTTTTACAATAAAGTAGAAGAGAGAGAACAAGATTAAAAAAACTGATGAGATTTACACAACCTGACAAATGTAACATGGCCTATAGGTTTAAACACGCATGAATTATACTGACCGAGTCAAAAATGTACCCAGGCAGCAGTCTGGCCGTGCTGTCAGGCACTATTATCACCAAAGCAACATGGACACTCCAGAGGCCTTGACTCACCTAAGCTCCAATAAGACTGACGCTCAACATGAAAACACAGCAAAACAGAGTTTGCGCACACTCCATCAGAAAAGTGCATTGTTCACACTGCCTGCGTTGAGCGGTGAGAACCTTCCCATAAACCAGCACATTATGAAGTCCACTGTAAGTGAAGCTGTTAATCAGTAAAACAAAAGGATAATATGCCCTCACACAAAGTTAACTGCATGTGCTTGTTTATAAGCCGAGAAACTGAAGAATGTATTTCTCTTAAACCAGCCTCCACCCACCCAAACAAGCTTCCCGAACATGCATGCACGCTCTGGTTTGCATTGGGAACAGCACTCGTCTTCCTGGGTGGCTGTACATCAGAGCGGATGCGTGCAGAGAACTAACAACACAACGCTGGCATCGACGGCTTTCACTCTCTCTTTCCCACTAATCGCTTCATTGTGGATTTTTATGGTTACCAATACTAGTCGGTACACAAAGCCGCATTTCTTCAAAACAGGCCTTCAGGTAAATATTAACACCTTTACAGAATATTGTAATGGTTGGGTGGCACGACTTTCAGTCCGGGTCCAACTGGCATGCTCAAATACATTTTATTATTTTGACAAAACAGCAAACCACGACTCTGCTGTAGTATATTTAAATGCTTGCATCATATAAAATAATTTTATTAAGGGATTAGAATTAACTGAAAATACCTTAAGATTTGCTGTGTGTGAAACGGTGAGACATCACAAGGATTTCTGTTTGATGCAAACCAGACTCTTTGGGGTATTAGTCCAAAAAGTCCTTCCATGTTACCAACAGCTATAGAACACCCTGTACTGTTGTGATTAGAGTATTTAATTTCTTCTTCTGTCACTAAATGATTTATATCCTCCGTATTATTCAAGTATTCATCATCCCAGTGGAAAAACACAACTCATTTATCAACGAACAGAGTAACTTCCCTGATGCACTGCCCAACTCTAGGAGATGGTCCTCCCAAGGCAAATGGTAGAATGGGTTTGATCCCTAACCTTCACCAAATGGTTCTTTGATTGTCCACTAACGTAAGCAAAGTAGTAACTATATTATTTCCATATAACCTTAAGCAAATGGTCATTATGATCTGTCCCAAGCCCTGAAAATTACAGAATAAGAGATTTGGAAGAAACTGCAGATAGAGGCATGGGATCAGGTTATATTGCTTCAATTGTGTCAATAGGATGTTAGAAATGATTGGTTTCTTTAGTTGCAGTCCCCATAACAGTGCACATCTATTAAAGCATCTCAAATGGGCGATCAGCCTCCATTTATAGTAACTTTGGACTTGTCTAGCTCTGTTTCAAGAATTCCGAGCCAACTTGGCTGGAGCCCATCGTGGCTGACAATGGGCGGGGTGAGCCCTGGACAGGTCGCTAGCGTATCATAGGGCCGACCAACAACCATTCACACTCACATTCACACCTATGGACAATTTACAGTCTCCAATTGATCTAACTCCAATCTGCACGTCTATGGACTAATGGAGGAAGCCGGAGTACCAAGAGAAAACCTTCGCAGACATGGGAAGAAAATGCAAACTTCACAGGGAAGGATCCAGCCAAGCCCGGCCACGCTTTATACCTTTACCTTCAAAATACTGGAGATCTAACTAATCCTGCAAAACTCTTTGTAAGTTATAGCACTTAAAAGAATGTTCAGGGAATATAAACCACCATCCAAGTTTGTTTGCAGACATATTGGACTGGAGCTCGACATTTAGCAGAGGAAAAACAAATAGGAGTCAGGCAGCAGAAGTGATTTATGTGAGTAAACAGACACATAAATCAAGACATTGTGTATCAGATACATTCTCACAATTAACAATACCTTGTTCCATTTCATCAGCCCGTTGTTTGGGTGTGGAGTTCCTCTGGAAGTTTAGCCTATGGCTGGGCTACGTTATGTTCCCAGGCTAATTGAACACACACACATACACACACATAAATGTCTTTGTGTTGAGCGGAGAATCGCAGGACTGCTGCCAACTTGCAGTCAGACAAAATGGCTGCAGCCTTTGCTAAATACACTGCGGTCTGTGGTAGTGGTAGCACTCAGCAAGACAAACAAACACACCAAACCACAACTGCCACGCAAAGAGTGTGTGTGTGTGTGTTCACATAATAATACATAACCAACTCCTTGCATCTTTGTGTATTCACACACCTTAGTATTTATACAGTATTAACACATAAGCATGTGTGCGCAGAAGTGTGAGTGTGTTAAGTTACACAACTGTCAAAGCCAGAACAACCCTCTGCTGCCAGGGTGGAAAGAAAAGAGAAATCGGAGAGGGAAAATAATAGCTGTTCGCAGTTTTTAGAAAAACCAAACTATTCCAATAAATCGGCCCCCAATCCCCATCTGCCGCTCCTTTTTTCTTGTTCCGAGCGGCTTTTATGGGTGAAATTAGTCCTCCCCAACCCCCTGACAGCACAATAAAACACTCTGCCAGGTACATACACTTATACAAGGCCTTGGAGAGAGAGAGAGAGGGAAGGAGAAAGTGGGATGTGAAGGGAGTGATGGAAAAAATAGGGAGAGCAAGAAAGAGAAAGGTTAATGATAAGATAAGAGTTAAGAACAGAGATGAATAAGCACATACAGGCGTGGTAATGGAAATATGAGAGGTGAAAAATGCCAAACACACACAGACGCGCAGAAAAGAAAAGTAGAATAAAAGAGGGAGAAAGATGGAGAATGGAGAAATGAGAAGCAGACAAGAATGAGAAGAGGAAAGATAAATAGGCAATAAGTTGTAAGGAAAGAAACAGCAGAGGAATGACTTTGACATCTGTGGCCAAAAATCCCTCTGGACACACACACACACACACACACACACTGACACACACACTGACTGACTGTGTACAGAAAACTTTACATCCTGAAATGCATATTCTTGAACCCCCTTTTCCCTTGGAAGCAAAAGGAGGAGGATGTGGAAACATATAAATTCATGGGGTCTGTTGACAGCAGCCAGGAAAACAAGATGATGACTTGTCGCGAGTGACCTCATCTGGGTCAGGGGTCGCACACCCTGAGAGAAATAGAATGAAAGAAAAAAAAAGGAGGCGGACTCACTGTCAAGACACAAGATTAATAGTTTTAATCTCACTGCATTTTTTTTTTTATAAATGTGTGTCTATTCACATATTTCACCATTTACCATTGGCCTACAATGTTTAATGGGTCGAGTGTACTGGATGTAGTTTTTGTAGTTTACTGCTGATGATCTAAAAATATTTCCTTATCTTGTAAAAACATCTTGTGGGAATACAAGTTATTGTCATGATTATAATGATTGATTTAATTGTGGAGTGACACACATCTAGCAAAGGACGACAGATGAGTCAACATGATAACATATTACTATTGTGTATTTTCTTTAAACAGTAATATGATGATCAGAAATGGAGAAAAAAAACAATGTTAAAGAAGCTGGGTTTTTTTGGGGGATCATCGTACAAATCCAGTATGAATCATGTGATCCTCTTTGTGCACATTCCACTTCAAGTTCCTAAAATTCCTAAAATAGTTGTATTTATATGTGATATGTACATTTTATCTTGCCGTCCAAAACTACTTCGCACCTGTGTTGTTGTTGTTCCTGCAAAGAGTTGAGATGTTTGCTGTGAATTTCCGGAAACGCTGTTGCAGGAGTCAACAGCACAATAAAGCATGTCTGTGAAAAATGCCTCGTAACACATTCCTCACGGGCTCCTCGCTGTGTTATGAACACTTATCTAGAAAAAGAGGGGGAAAAATGTCTGAATGCTTTGACTGATTTTATTTCTCACTGAACACTGCAACTTTTAAAAGACTGTATCAAAAAAGAGAGGGAATATTATGAACCCGGAAAATCTGTCAGCACCAAAAGCAACATCATAAATGTCATAAAACTAATTTTCATTTATTGGGACTGTCAAATGAAAACCACAACAAAACCTCCTTGTGTCTTTCCTGCTTGATAATGACTTTGTAAGGAGTTAGTCACAACCAGGCTTTTGTCATCATCATCTTCATCGCCGCCATCATCCAGCAGCACAGTGAAGGCACAGCACTCTATCTCTGCTGCACTCAAACAGACAGGGACAAGTGTAATTGTGGCTTGTGGTTTGGCTGAGCATTCAAACGGAAAAGCAGCTTGTCCACATCTCTGTCTGTGTGTCAGCGAGGTCCATTTGTCTTCCAGTCTGTGCATGTGCATGCGCTTGTGTGTGTGTGCATTCATGTAGATTATGTCTGTCAGCCACTGTCTGTGGTGAATCTAGAAGTCGTGAGACAAAGATGGGACACATGGGCACTTAAAAACACACACACGCAAACACACACATACAGACACACAAGTCAAACCACAATTGGACTGCGAGGACTTGGTATGGTGAGAATGCTACGACGGGCGCCCACTGATGCAACAAACATGAATAAGCCATTTGTATAAAACACTTTCCCAGCACACACACACACCATATGCTGGATGACGTATGACTGTAAACCCACATCTGGTATCAAAACTCAACACCTACACTAGCTTTCACTGTACACAGGAGCATATTTACCAAAAATAAAACATACAACAGACATAACTCTGGATTCTGAGTATTTGTAATTAGTTTCCAAAAAATGGGAAATAAACAGTGCTTTAAGACAACTATTATTTTTTTTTATAATAAAGATTGGGATTTATGTGCGTATATGTGTGCGTGTGTGGATATGTGCATGCATTGTTTTGAGGCTATTCTCGTCTAGACTCTCTGAATGAGCGGCAAGAAAACAGGAATCCGACTGTTGAATGAAAATTGTTTGTGTATGAGAGACTGAGGGAGGGGAGTGTCCAGCAGACAAACCACATATCAAACACTGAGCATGTGCATGTGTGTTGTGAGTGTGTGGTTTGATTTTTGTCGTGCATTTCAAGGCAAACACAGTCTCCCTGCACTCCCTGTGGGCATTCACTTATAACAGTTCCACTGAAACAGTGCACGCTGCACACACACTAACACCTTCAGTGAATGTAACACATGCACATGAGGTTATGTAGTGAGCATCAACAATCACTGTCGGAAAACCTGATTTTAAACCCTACTTTAAATGTTTGGGCTGCCCTCTCCTTTGGTTTTATGTTTCAATTCCACAGTTTTTCTCTCTCCCTCTCTCTCTCTCTCTCTCTCACACACACACACAGCCAGCAGACTCTGTCTCTCTCATGGTGTTTTTAGAGAGTTGTGATAAAGTCACAGGACACCAACCAGCCTGTCAGTCCAGTTCTGTGCAGCACTCAGAAGCTTCTCAGACTGGGCTCTAAACAAATCCATGAAATCATATTTTTTTGGTTTGTATATAATAAATATACTCAAACTGACAAGTGGGTCGGCATCGGGAGTGATGCGGGCGTTGTGCAGGACCGTTGTGGTGAAGACGGAGCTGAGCCGGAAGGCAAAGCTTTTCAATGAACCGGTCGATCTACATTCCAACACTCACCAATGGTCACAAGCTCTGGATAGTGACCAAAAGATTGAGGTCACAAATACAAGTGGCCGAAATGAGTTTTCTCCGTCGGGTGGCTAGGCTCGGCCTTCAACATAGGGTGGTGAGTTCAGACATCCGGAGGCAGCTCGGAGTAGAACCACTGCTCCTTCACGTCGAAAGGGGACAGTTAAGGTGGTTCGAGCATCGGATGCGTCCTGACGGCCTTCTGTGGGAGTTTTATCAGGCACGCCTAACCGAGAGGAGACCCTGGGGTATCTGGCCTGGGAACACTTCGGGATCCCCTGGAGGAGCTGGGAAGCGTGGCTAGGGAGAGGGACATTTGGGATGGATCATGTTGTGGTTGGTTCAGGTGATTCTTTCTATAGTGAATAACAAATCAATGAACCGGAAAAGTAGACATGTAGGTTTCGCAGCCCGGTAGTGCAGTGGTTTTCTCATCACAGTAAAAAGGTGTTTTTCTTCAACCTTCTACCTATGTTTGCGTGTGTTTCTTCAGTTGCTCCGGCTTCCTACAAAGTAATGGAATCAGTCCAAGCAGTCAAGGACAGTGGAAAGTATGAAGGCAGTCTCACAGAGACAATAAAATTACTGATTATTAGCCAAGGAAAGGGATTTTATTAAAATATGAACTGCCAAAGTCTTTTCTCTGAAGATGATGAAATAGTTTCAGTTAAAAAATTGTGAAGTCCAAGGAGGTGATGACTCCAAGCAAACACTGAGTCTAAAAATTACCACACTCAGCAGTTTACCTTCTGTCTCTCTGTGAAATACATTTCACAGATTCGTGTCCACCCAAAACTCTTTCTTTTACAGTTTCACTGAACTTTTTCTCACAGTTTCTGACTTTTTCACCAAAATGAGGCTCAAAAAACATGTGGGAGTGAGTCTAAGCTTCTTTGCCTTTTATACAACAAGTGCAATGCATCGGAAATGTGCTTGACTTGGCATGTGTGAATGTTGGCATACAAAATGACCCATTACATCAACATACCAACAGTACAGAGCTCCTGTGAAGTTGTGAGGACTCTGGAAATCTATGCATACGGTTTATTAACTCATATTATTCTTGGACTCATAGTATGTGGCCTCAGATTTGTGAACTGTGCCCTCGGTCACAACTTGGGGTGTGAACAAAAACTACAGTAAATACAATGTGAACACAATGAAAGGGATGAAACGAAGCACAATGCATTATAGTCTGATGCAGTTGAGTTCAGATTGAATTGCAAATGATTTAGTTCACTCAATGTTCACTGCAGGAGACCACCTCAGCCTGCATGCATTCAAATAAATGAATGACCTTGTCCTCTAGATTTGTCTCTTGAAGATGTTTCTTCAGTTCGGACATGCGCTGGATGCTTGGACCTGTTTGCTGGTCTAATCTTTCAATGCTAATTCCACTAAACCTCTATGGCCGATTCAATATTTCCATAAAAGTATTTTTGCATCAGGAGAAAGAATACTTTTCAATGCTGTAGAAAACTTGAGGTGAGAGGAAGATCGTGGAGACGTTTCAAGATTTCTTTCCGAACTTCCTGCATCACAGGATTTGAGTTTGGCTTCTGTTCAATAAATCAGTTTAGACTCCGATAAGCCGAAATTCAGCACTTTTACTTTTATTAGAACAGTCTATGGTAAATGCTTGATGAAACATTAGCTACAAACAGGCCATAAACTTGCCCTTTTTACTTTTTGTAGAGCTGAACTGTGATTATATTACTAATGTGTGTGTGTCTGTCTGTATTCCCACGGCAGGGCCAGTCCTTACTCTCCCTCTGGAGACACAAGTTCTATTTCAGGGAGTGGAGCAACAAGACGGGGAAGAGACAGGTGCCAAGGAAGTCAGCGCAGGGGTCTATGAATAACAAACTGAAGGAGAAACGGATGATGGCGTGCTTGTAGTTGAAAGCAGCACACAAACAGAGCGCACAACTTCGAAAACAAGGATTTGTTTTTTTTACTTTTTAAAGGTTACTCTTCCAGTCAGATCACATAAAGATGAATTGATGAATCTCGTCTTTGCTTTCTCCTTTTGTTTCTTTATAAGTCCCGTCTCTCTCCAACGCTATATATCTCTCTGAAGAAGTCTCTCCCTCTTTCCTCGCCACATATTTCTCACAGAGTTGGAAAAACAGAGCGCCCACCTCCCTTCTCCGCGTACTGTAAATCACTCTCCCCTTTGCTCACTCTCTCTCCCCCCTCCATGCACAGCTGCACGTTGGATGTCGGCCCGTCACCTTTTCAACACAGCAGTTGACAGAACATTTCCACTTCATTGTACACATTCACACATTCTTATCACATATTTCTCCCGCCTCCTGGAAAAGCAACAGAGAATTTAAATACCGTTCATGTCCTCGATTTTCAAACCAGACAACACTTGCATAAACTACACGCTCACACTTGATTCTGCACATGCACAGTGTGTATGCATGTGCGCGAACAGGCAAACATTGGCGAGCTCGACATTCTCATTTGATGGTGTGACGGTGGATCTGCAGAATCCATGGATGAGTTACGCTCCAAGGACACACACACACACACACACACACACACACACACACACACACACACACACACACACACACACACACACACACACACACACACACACACACACACACACACACACACACACACACACACACACACACACACACACACACACACACACACGTATGCATGCACAAGCACGCACACACTCGTGCTAAAGTGGTTCCCAGAAGTTGTCTGTCTAGAGGTAATCCTTCTTGTCAGTTATTCACACCATCATGAAACAGTGCAGTATCTTGGCGTCGTGCAGTGTACAGTGAAAACACATATTTTGGAAAAACACTTATGCAAACTGTAACAGCCACTCAGACGTCCCATACAAAATCCCATACTGTGAAACAATTAAATGATTTCCACGCACATGGGCAAATCTGCATTTGCGTCCCTGCTACTCTGGAAATGTTATTAAAATTCGCTTAGTTGCCAAACAAATGTATGCAGGTATTCCACTTAATCCCCGGAGGCTCAGCTGCCACTGAATAATTCACGGCAGTAACAAATCTGCTCTAGTACCTCTCAGGCGCCATAGAGCATAAAAGGCATGTATTCATTTATGAAATACTGCACAGACCTATAGTGAATGCAGGCGCACCCACCCACAAGCATGGAGATAAATCAGTTGGCGAGCAGGGCCAAAGAGAGATCCATATTATGTGGTTACTTAGTTACAGCGCATTAATAAGAGTTGTCCCAGTCACCAGCCAGAGGAGAAGAGAAACAGCTGTGTCTGGAGAAGGTCAAGAGCAGGAGGAGGAGAACTCTTAATGCTCTAACTGTTGCATGATGAATTTCCCTGCTGATTAAGTGTGTGTAATGACTCTAAAAGAACAGTCACAGCACATAGAAGCACATTTTTGCAGCCCAAACGGCTACCTAATTAGTTTGCCCCGCCCACTCAGTTGACCTCTGCTCTCATATTCTCTGCACAGATATGGCTGCTCATCTCTAATCACAGGAAGCTGCCTTCAGCTGCCGCTGCAGATGGGAGATTATTTTATGTTCATATTTTTTCCCTCTGTGAGCCAAATTCTCACCCACGCAAATATCCACAGCGATGGGGACCAATTTTGGAGGCAATCACATCCGTCCACATCCCAACTGGACCGCTACCACCTGCTCCTGATGATTTCTGGGAAGAGCTCTTCAGCTGCCCTGGGCTGCGAGAGGGGAGTGTGCCGTTACAGACGAGCAGGGGTGACGGGGGTTAACTCTCCAACAAGAGGCCGATTTACAGCCACGGACAGGAACCATCCATCAGAGGTCTGTTCCCTGTCACCAAACCAAGCACCACTAAAAAAACGGTGCTTAATAGAATACAAAAAATGAATAGACAAGACAGTTCCTGGTGCAGGGGGGTGTCCTGCCACTGATGACCATTTCATTATGCTGAAGTTACTGGGGGATATTTTTATGTGGGATATTATCTACGCAGGCGAACCGTTTTGGGAGTTTCTTTCCATCAGACTGCGGTAAAAATATATGAAAACTGAATTCCGAGAGCTTCCTTATAAGAGGTTCCATCTGAAACCATTCATAAATATCCTTTTATAGAGTGGAAGTGGTGCACGACCACAAGTGCACAACTAAAACAAACAAGAAGTCCAGATGATTTTTATTATCTGGTTATGCAGTATTTAGTGCATACGATGGGAGCACGAGCCGCTGATTGTGGTAGAGAGAGAGAGAGAGAGAGAGAGAGAGAGAGAGAGAGAGAGAGTCGGAGCCAGGCCTGGACTTAACAGGGAGGATTCTGTTGTTTTTGTTGGTATATTCTCTGTGATATCCCAAGATATGATGCCTCAATAAGATTTCTCAATGGGTGAAAGCTAGTAGGATTATTAAACAATAATAATAATACAATATTGACAATAGAGTATTACTTTATTACAATGAACATGAGCCCTGTACCTCCTTCTGAAAAGAAACTGCAAGTACATTTTCCGCCTCTGAAGAGAAGCTGCACATACTCACAGAATCATGACCCACACTTACTGTGTTCATTTTATCGAAGTGAATTCATTTGTGTTATTTAATTAAGGTGAGAGTGGCTCAGTGGTGCAGTGATTTCCACTGCTGCCTTAGAGCAAGAAGGTTCTAAACTGGCTGTGGCCTTAGTTTTCTTGGTACTCTGGCTTCCTCCCACAGTCCAAAGACACGCAGCTTAGGATGGATGGATGGATGGATGCATGGATGGATAATGTAGCCAATATCAGTACTTACATCAATTAAACTAGCTCATTCTCAACAGTGACTTTTCAAGCATGTTGACACCATAGACTGTTTATAAAGAGGTTGACACATGCGGGTGTTGCAATTTATCAGACTTATTAAACTCATTTCCCATTAAAGTTGCTGCTGATTGAGCTTAATTCTGATGAATAAGGAAACTATAGTGTTCCTCTGCACGGTGGCACTGGTGCAACACATGTTGTGATTATTTGCTTGACGGCACACAACCACAGCCGCACAAAACTAGAGAGGCTCTCAGTAGAGTCCATACCTCAGCCAAGAAGGAACAATCCCACACATGATGGTCTAGTTCTTAGACCTAGAAGAAAAAATACTCCTCTCAAGCCCAGGCACCATCCCTCCACCTAGGTTGGTAAAAAAAATCGGCATGGGGGTTTTTGCTTAATCCTGCTAACAAACAAAACCCACGATCTAACAGACAAACCTTGGCGGAGATAACAAAATATGCCGAGCAGCAAGAGGTGGAGTCGGAGACCAGATCGTGGAGGTACGAGAGAGTGATGGGGAGAGTTAAAGAAAGAGTGTCAGGATGTGTGTGGATCTATAGCAGGCCTGTTGTCCCAGAGGGGATAGATCACCTGCAGAATCCCCCCCACATTGCTCAAACACCTGCATTCACATACACAGAAGGTTTAAAAAATACCTCATTCATGGAAGTAAAGCCGCACACCTTCAGACCCACTCTCATGCATGCAGGACATTTACACTTATGCACACTCGCACCATTCCAAGGAATTGGCAGGCCTATTAATACCACGCTTCAAGGGCTAAGGGGTTCGGGCACAGAGCCATAAGATGCTATCTGATGACTGATACACACTTGTGTCTCTCTTTCTGTCCTCAGGGTACTGCCTTTCACTTGGCCTGCCAAACTGAAAGGTTAGAATGGTTACATTCCCACAGCAAGACCAAGTTGGTCATAACAAGGATGTGGCCAAGCTCACATGTTTAGGTTTTCATTAAGGAGGAGAACGGGTCCACATGTAAGAGAACCCCACTCTTTAAATCAAGAGTTATACTCATGTTTTAGTGGCGCTTGTAAAGGTTTCGTTAAGGACAGAGTGGATGAATTTGATCTTCCGCTTAAATTAAAACGATTAAAACTTCCCTGATTCATTCAAACTTCTTCATATCAGTTTTCTTCGTATACATTTTATGTTTAACAGTCGCAGTACTTTGAGAAACAAAGGAATTTAGCAACAAAATAAAAAAATATTTTGAACCGTTGGCATTAAATCATTAGGTGGCCTGCCCACACTGGTGCCGCGGCTGATTTTAGCTCCACTGAGCTTCACAGCTGTCGTTGACGCTTTCAGAGATCTGTTAAGCAATTCACACAATATTCAGGCCCAACTTCACAACTTTCCAAAATAAAAGCTCTGTACTTAATCTCGATATAAAGCACTGCAGCAACAATATGAAACACTGTGGTTTTACTTATCGACAAATGGCTAAAGAATAACTTACTCCTTGAATGTTGTTGCAATGACAGAGAACAGCACCCACGAACATCTGTGTCAGTTCTTTATGGTGAAATTAAATTTCTTTTATTATCAAATGATCTGGTGGGACAGACATTTATGTGTCCAACCATCACTGTAGATGATCGTAGTAGAAGACATATTTTACTCGGCCCGTCTGCACTGACTACAAGACACTATTGGCACAGAAGGTATATTAATATATTATTGGACGTATCATGTGTCCAAATCACACCAAATTTGACACTGCATTTTCTTGGGCGTTTACCAATACGCATGCCGAGTGTGAAGCTGATAAGATTAACGGTTCTCAAGATATGCGAGCCACATACAGACAGAGATTTCTTGAATTAGTAGACAGAAGACGAGGATTAAAGTTGAATTTATAAAAGTGGTATTCACTTTATTTTATTCAACCAGTCTGTCTCATGTGGTGCGTAAAATTCGGCACATGTATTCTTTTTGTTACTGTGGAAGTAACAAAGGTGGCAGTGATGCAGAGTGCAGATTAAGGAGGTTAAGACTCCAGGGAGGTTTGATCCCAGGCCAGTCAGGGCACATGTCCTTCCAAAGGCCGGGCTCTTAAGCATTAAACCATCAAAATGTTAGCCAGGGTGGGTAATTTGGGAAGGAAAACCACACCGTCGAGTTAGTCCTGCTGGCACTGACACACAAAAAGAGAATCACATGAATGTTGTGTTGTAGGAAAACTGTGTGGCATAGATAAATAGAAAGCTCTGACCATTTTTTGCTCGGCCAACAGCAGTGGAAATCAGGCAGTGCAGGACAAACTCTCACACACAGACTTCAGGCATTTAATAGGCAGATCTAATCTTCTATTGCATAAGCTGTTTTCAGTGTGAAATATAGAGGCAGCAAGCTGTATAGGTTCCAGCAAAGATAAACTCTGTAGAACTGATCGTGAATGATTGGAGATAGCGTGCACATGAGTACGTTATCATCATGCCACCATCAGTGACATGCACAGATGAAATTCCAAAACCCTCCTCAACCTCCCACTTCCAAGTATCCACATAAAGCTCCAAATACATCTTGACTGGATCCTCACTGTCCTAACGGCCCACCCCCGCAGTGTGTTTTCCCTACAGTCACCAACAATTAACTACTCAACATAAATGTTTATATAATGCTTGCACTAACCCGTGTACTGGCAGCCTGATTTCCTCCTTCAGCTGATTGCTGGTTTAGTCAGAAAAAGGTTTGTGCATAGAGACATTACACTCCTTGTGGATTCATGAAAACCAGCACCACAGAATTAAATTGATTTCTTATGAGCAGCCAGACACGTATGTTACATTTAGGGCTACATCCATCCTAGTATTATTTCATTTGAAAACGATGTTTTTCAAAGTAAGAACATGAGCTATTTTTGGCTCTTAATCAGTTTTGATTTCCATCCAACAATAGCTGGCCTTCGACACATGTAAACGGTTGTATCATTGTAAAATGCAGAATTTTACTGCACAACAGATGTTAGCAAAGACCCTGTACACACCTGGTGTTAACATGTGGGTTTTGTGATCTGATTCCCACTATGCATTGCGTCTTTGCGAGCAGAACTGATGTCCGTCTTTATTGTAGGGCAGAAAGTGAGTTCCGATCACGAGCCTCATGTGGGGCCACATTTTAATGCCAGGTGTGAACACACACACTCAGAGCTGTCGGATCACAAATCCACATGTTAAATCCAGGTGTGAACGGGGCTGAGAGACAACAGGGTCAGCAAACCTTGTAATTAACTATCCATGTTGAGTTATACACTCGTAGCCGAGGCAAATGTTGCTTGTTTTCTTCTGGAAGGGGGTCAAGCGATAAGAACCTGATAAAAAATACCCAATAAGAAAGCAGTGTGCGATTCTATGTCGTCATCTCCGTTTTTGCCTGTCCAGATTAAAACGTAGCCCCAGAGTTTTTAAACTTAAATGGAGCCAGCAGCAATTCCAAACTTCTCCAATCTAGTGGCTTTAAAAAAACCAAAGTAGTGTGGATGCCAGGCGTATCCATAGTGGAGTTGATGCATTTTCAAATGGAAACATAGTAATGTGGATGTAGCCTTAGTGAGAATGTTCAGAAATTACTCTCCTTGTGGCTTCATGAAAACCAGCACCAGAGTTAAAATAATTTATTATGAGCAGGACACATGTACGTAACCTATTGAGTCTCACGCACTGTGTTAGCTTTATCCATCGTATCTTATCTCATCTAATCATGACTTTAGATTTAGCTACATGCAGATTTAAAAGCCCCTCTCTCCATCGACTTTGATTACCAGCCAAGTGTCAATTGAGGCGAGAAAATTTTAATGGGAAGCCTGTTTGGTTATTAACCCAGTGGTTTTATGGCTTAAAGGGTAACTGTGGTCATTATCCACTCAGTGTGATGGTCATTAGTTTGTCAGTTCCAACACGTTGTCTGCTCACCCCCGCTATTCACACTCCATTGTAAATGTAAACAGAGGGGACACAGTGTGCTGGTGGCCTGGGCTGATAATGTGCCACTGCGCTCACCTCACGCTCACTTTCTCTCCGTTAGCCTCACTCCTTCCTCTCTTTATCTATTCAAGATTGATTAACTGATCTGATTAAGTGTTGCCACAGTGATGCCAGCAATTGGTCACGGGAAGTTTTTTTCTTTTTCTCTGCTTTGTGCTCAAGTCATTTGGGTAAACCTGGGCCTGATTCTTAAGTCATTGTCAGACACGATCTCCGCAATATGTCCAGATGCGGTTTTTCGGAATTGGCCTTTCACACATGTAGAGCGCAGCAGAAGATTGTCCGAGTCAAAAACACTCAGGTGAGGGGAAGCGCCTGGGTGGAGCTGGACGTTTTGCGGTAATGGGAAAGGAATCAACCGCCTTTTATTAGTGGGATTACCCACGTTGCACCAAGATCGTTTTAGTGGAAACAAAAACGTAGTAGTATGGATTCATCCTCACATGGGCTAACTCAGATATTTCAATCAGGGGTTAGCAGGGAGAGTTAAGAAAATGTCCAGAGCAACTAACTCTGACATTCTCAACTTTCAGAGTCCGGAGTTCAGTGCATGTCTGACATAGGGTCTCAATTTCATGTTCTGATCCATTCACCTCCTTTTACACACACACACACACACTTTCACACACACACACACACACACACACACACACCATGCCCCGCCCCATGATAGTCATCAGCTGCAGGGCACAGTCTATTGTTTCAGCTCAGTGCTAATTACTTCAGGTCTTAACCCCAGGTTCAGCCAAAGAGCAGCAGAGAGGGGGATGGTGTGTATGCGAATGTGTGTGTGAGCAGAGAAGTGTGTGTGTGTGTGTGTTGGCAGTAGGGGGTAGGGTTAGAGGCTGGGTGGAGAGGTCAATGCTGCTGCCAATCAATTGTCACACTGGATTCGCCCAAACATCATAGTATAATCCAGGAGGGAAAACACAGCGGCACAAAGAGAACAGCCAACCAGACTCTGATATGAAACACGTCAGGTTAAAAACTAAATCTGGAGCTAAAGGAGGTTAATGCTTAAAATGAGTTCATTTTGAAGACGGCATCTTATTTTTTCCATTTTGAGGTGTAACGTCTGTCAAATTATAGTCAAGAAAGTCATTACCTCTGCCAAGAAGGTTACGTGTTCACCCCTGTCTGTTTGTTTGTTTGCTGGATGGTTTGTTTGTGGGTAAGATTCCTGGAAAGTTTCCCACAAAACTTGGTGGAAGGATGTGGTATTGGTCAGGGAAGAACCAATTAAATGTTGCTGTGGATCCAGATCAGGTGGCCGATCCAGGATTTAGTTTGAGCACTTTCTTAAACATTGCGAGATCAGGCACGTTTAGGGAACTGATATTTATGAGTGTGTGTAATTTGGTGCAGCATGATAGAATTAAAGACTATTATTGGGCCGTGGCGGAGGTATGAGCTATAAGTATTGTTCTAGTTTGGAATGGGAATGTTCTTGTCTACCTCACATTCCTCATGTGTTGATTTCTTATGTTTGTTTAGATTTAGTTTGAGATTTAAAAAGGGCACATATTTCCTTACTGTGTGTGTGTGTGTGTGCGCGCGTGTGTGTGTGTGTGTGTGTTTCTGGGCCATGTGTGGAATGTCAACACAGGGTCCGTTATCTCACCCAAATCCAGCTGTGGCAAAGGGTCAATGCTCAAAATTTAAATAAATAATACTTAAGAAGACAAATAGTCTGATGTCAGGAAGACTGAATAAAAAATGGAAAGGCGTGATAACTGCCATTCCAATCTTGTTTCATTAAAACTCAGGCATTTGTAGTGTTTGAGAAGGTCTGCGGAGCTTGATTACACCAGGCGGACACTTTCTGTCTTAAAAAAAATGTCCAAATCCCTTCCTCCGTCTAAATATTTGCAGCAAATCCAAGCACCTTCTCACCCAAGTCCACTTTTGCAACACAGAATAAGCCACAACAACACTCTTCACTGCAAGTTCAATGCTATAAAAGAGAAACCTCCTTCTGCCGGGACGCCACAAGCAAAAACCTGTCCAGTATGTGAATTCATTGCAATGCAAAACAGACTTCCAATGCTTCAGCATCACTTAAAGCCCTACTTTCAATTACAATGTCACGAGCAGTTAGAGCTGACGGGCCTTTTAGAGAAGGGGAGTGGAACCTGTGGTGAGGTTCCAGACGGCCTTAAAAGACCATTAGAGGACTTTAAATATAAAATAAACACACACTCACACACAAACACACAACGAGAGACACACACTGAAAAATCCACTTTTCAGATGGTTATTTTCTAAAAATACAGCCAATAAAAATATATGTAAGGCCACATCACCCCATATAAATACAGGCTCTGGATATTGTCAGAATTAGTTGGGGAGCGCTTGCTGATTTTCTTTGCAGGAGGAGAAGCAGCAGAGGAGAGGAGGGAAGGCAAAGAGAGGGAAACGAGGAAAGAAAAGAAAAGGATGCAAGAAAAAAGGAGCTGAAGTGAAGGAGAGAGTGTTAAGGGGAGAGGAAGCAAGGAAAGTGAAATGAGGAAACAAAAGAAAAGGACACAAGAGGTAGGGAAAGGGGGGAAGCTGAAGGGAAGGAGATGGTTGTGAGGGCAGAGGAAAGAAGGCACAGTGAGGGAAATAAGGCAAGAACAAATAAAAAAGGATGCCAGAGGAAAGGAGACGGAGAAAAGCTGAAGGGAAGGAGACGGGGTAGAGGGGAGGAGAGGAGACTTGCTCTGCTATTTTTTTTCTCTCGGATCCCGCCCTCCTGGTCAGGGGTTGGTCAGGGACACCCTACTCCCGCGCCCGGATTGGCCGGCTCTCCTCTGGACGGGCACTATCGTCTCTCCTCACAGACACAATAAAGTTTAGAGCCGGACGCGTAGCAGCGGTAGAGGCGCAAACACACCGCAGCGCCGCACACCCACGTCCCTGCGCCGCGCGGCTCCACACGGAGTTACTAACGGGGAACAACACACCAAGGGCCGCGGGACGTATCCAGATGTTTTGTTTACGCGGCGTCGCTTTAACTGAAAACACGCGACTTTTGGTTTTACGCACGGACCTCGCAGTGTCCCCCTGCAGTTTGTCTGGGATGTTTTTAACCTGTTGAAGTGGATATCCTCCAAAACAAACGCACGGACCTACACACGCGCGAGCTTGGACTGTAAACACGCGCCGCGGTTTCCAGGGAGACTTAACACAACTTTGTGCGTGTGAGGAAATATTCCAACATCCCCCCCCGCCCCTGAGGGACAGCCACTCGCTCCAGAGGGTCGCGGTGCGCACAGCCACACCATGCCCGGGACGATGGTGTCGCTCGCCGGGGCTGCCCTCCTCCTCCTCCGGCTGCTGCTGCTGGCCGCCCCGCTCGGCGTGGTGCGGGCTTTCGGCGACGAGGTGGAGGAGATGACCTGCGACCCGATCCGCATCAGCATGTGCCAGGGGCTCGGGTACAACGTCACCAAGATGCCCAACTTGGTCGGCAACGTGCTGCAGTCGGACGCCGAGCTGCAGCTGACCACGTTCACCCCGCTCATACAGTACGGCTGCTCCAGCCAACTCAAGGTACCGGCGCGCAGGGGTGCACAGCCAGTGCTCATGATACCACACTAGAATAGAGCAGACCAGACAGCGTCTTATTAAAGGGGACACGCTTTTACCCACATGCACAGATTTAGCAGCAGTGATCCTGGTCCGAAACAGGCACAGCTGAGTCTGGACACTCTGCTATATTTGTGTGGGGGTGTGTGTGGGTGAAGTATTGCCCATGTTGTGGGGACCACATTGCTTATGATCTGGGGACTTGTCTGCCTGATGGTGACACAAAGTAAGTCACTATAACGTCAAGGTGAAGACAGTTTTTTTTTAAAGTTAGGGTTAAGGTTTTGGTAAGTTTCCAGGAATTTGGTGTGTGTGTGTGTGTGGGGGGGGTCAGAGCACATGACAGGGAGCTACTAGCAATACTATCCACCGCAAAGTTTTTTATTATCATGGTGTAATTGATAAGTACAGTGTGCACCTCAGCCAAGGCCCAACAGTGCCCTTAAATACAACCAAGCTGCACCAATATTCACACACTCACAGATATCAGTTCCCTGGAGTATTCCCTGGATCCGCCAATTTAAGGGATTCTTCCCTGACCCACGTTGTGCCATTCCACCAACTTTCTTTGAAATCCATCCAGTAGTTTTTGTGTAATCTGGCACACAAACAAACAAACGGACACTGGTGACGACATAAGCCTTGTTCCGAGCAGACATTATATTATGTCATCGTAGGATAAGCACAGGTGTTGCTGAGGTGGTCAAGTGTCCCAGTAAGACACGATGACCCTGTGACAGTCAGCCAGCGTGCACAACTCGAGAACCCAAATCCCGGAGCAGCTAAATGGGACTCAGCCAGGCTCTATCTTATTGTTTACACCCGTGCTCTTCCTCGTGTGACATGTCAAAACCACCTATATGCAATATCGGTCGCTTGATTCCCATATAAGTGGAGGGGTCCCAGCCGTCCTTCCTGTTGTGCCAGGCTGTCATGCTAATTTCAATGAAAATGCCCCCTCTGTCTGTTGACATTCTGAGTTCATGCCCCACACAGCAACAGCTGAGTCTCGGGGGCTATATACTGTCTTCTTGTTAACAATAGTGCCCTCAGTGTGCTAAGACAAATGCTGCTTGTTGTGCCTCGTGCACCATGTATGAAAAAAATAGATTGGTCTTATTACTTGTGCCTGAGATTTTGTTTACTTCAGACTCTTTTTGTGATGAGGAGCAGTGTTAATGAGTTTAATTAACTTTTCTGACTTTATATGTGTTCTTACAACTTTTCATGCAGAGTCGCACCTTATTAAAAGTCACACCTAGACATCTGCATACAAAAACCCTCCCGCTTTGTCGTTATTTTAAGGAAATCGTATTTTCAACTCCACTAGCCTGTTTAGAGTGGTATGTAATTTTCATTGCAGTGTTATACAGTGAATTATTGGTCTGTACAGGTGCTTTGGAACGGGTACAAATTATCTTGACATGCTAAGTGGACACGGTTGACATTTGTGCACATGTGCATGAGACAGGAAGAGGAGCAACTGCAGCATAAAACCAAACTGTCCCGCTCCAGCTGAAAATTGTCTTGTAAAATAAGCCCCCCTGTCCTTCCTCCCCACACACCCACACACACACACACACACACACACGCACGCTAAAGAGGGAGGAAAGGGAAACCGTATCCTCTAACATTTGCTCTAATGGGAGGCTTCCTGACTGGTAACCAGAGCAGCTTTTAGCAGTGAAGTGACAGCACTCAGGTTACCAACGGTCGGGGGAAAACACCCAGAATGTGTTACATTACTGTCGCGGGCAGGGTACACATAACTCACTGTAAGACATACCAGAAGTTGTACCTCTTTTTATAAACTTGTATGAGATTACAAGCAGACGCAGAAACGCCACACACAAACAAACACACACTCATTCAGAGGGTAACTTTGTTTAGTCGTGAACTTTGTTCATCTAATTTAATCAAATGGCAAATTACTCAAGATGACTACAATAAATATGTCTCAGCCTGGGAACAGAGATTCTCTATTTTGCAGTGAGAAACCTGATACTGACTCCTGATCAGCTCGTCTGCTCTGTTTGCAGAGATAAAGCCGTGCTGCAGCCCAGATACTGACCACAGAGCGGTGTGACAAATGGAGTTTTAACAGAAGTTGACATCAGATAACTCATAGTGAGTTTTTTTTATTTGGCTCAGCTCGCTCTATTCCTGTGATTTGTTTACAAGTCATTCATCGTGGCTATAATTTCAAAAGCACATCGACGCACAACTTTTACTTTTTACTCTGCCAGTAAATTCTCACAGAAAGTACGAGTGTATTTATCAGCCATGACACCGTACTAAGGATTCATGTTTCATTTTGGCTACTTTCGAAGGCCGATTTCAAGAAGGAGTTTTCTCCACCACTGCATCAAGGCTGCAACTCCAAAACATTTTGTTCTGATTATTGCCCAATACATATTTTGGTATGAAATTGAAAAAGTCTGAAATCATCACATTTCCAGCTCCTGGAAACAATTTTTTTTGTCTCATTTACCTAAACATAGCAGAGTTAAGTGTAATTTCTCTTTCTCAGTATTTTAATATCATGAGCTTGGTACAATTTTACACTGCAGCCTCAGACAGATTTCACTGTAAAAGCATGAAATCACTTGAAATTGCAACCTTTAGTAACCCCTGGAGTCCACCTTCCCACACATCTCAACAGCCTCAAATGGTCAAATGTAACTTCGGATCGTTCACTATCTTTATAACTCTGACTTGGATATCTATTTCAAAACCATTGCCATGGGACAGAGAAAACTGAGCCTTGGATTAGAGGGGGGGATTATACAGCATTACATGGCACATGCCCTCAGTGTTGTTAAGACCACAGATTGTTTTTAAAGACGCAGAGTTGTGTGTGTAACCTTGGGAGCAGGTTAGTGTTGGCCGTCGCGTTTTGACTCAAGTTTTGGCTTTTTTATTAGAATTGAACATGGAGAGCCGCGACTCAAAAAGGTGATGAAACTTATTGAAGGGAAAAGGCAGGAGAGAGCAGCGGGACAGTTAGTGGTTATATACGCAAATCCATGTGTTGCCATCTACCAGCTGTAACCCTGTTGTATTATGAGGCAGAATAGGTCCATGGGGTAGTCACAGCAATGTTTCTTTAACAAGCACTACACCATTGACGAGACTTTCCTTCTGCTTCACAGTTTGATTTAAGTGAGAGCAGAGAACTGAAATGTGACGTGATATTGGAAAACTGCTCTCTTACTGCGCCTCACTCATCTGGTTCTTTCTCCCCTGTCGCCCAATAAAAAGAGCTCTTACTTGAATAAAAGAGAGATTGCTGAGTCAAGCGGTTTTAGTATGGGTGGGACAAAATATGGATACAGCGATATGCCGATGTTTAGTTGTAGTTTGGACTTTTGCAAGTTTATGTTTGTTTTACTTCACAATGACGGCAAATGTGGTCACAAGTTACAGTGTGTTCGTTTCAGACCAAGATAAGACGTCATGCCAATTTTTGTACATTGTTTCATCTCAGTTTGTGTCCAACTCTGGGAAACTGACACCAGATTGCAGTGAATAAAAACAGAAATCCTGCACTTTTCCCTCTTTAGGGGCATTTTAATTCTTCTTCAGCTTCAGAATTCGTTATATGATTGTCTTTCAATATATCGATTATCACAGAATCGCTGTATCGTGAGTTATCTGAGAATTCCCACCCCTAGTCATTAGCTATGGCTTTAAAGGAAGGATATCACCTGGTCCAATAACTGATCCCCCAGAAAATAGCAAGAGTGGACGAACAAGGAGGTCCAGTAATTGGCTATGGGACACACGCAGGTCAGATCAGCTTGCGGTGGGCCTTCTTCAGGAGAGGGTGTCTTGAGAGTACAAGGCTGAAAGATGTGAAGGTGTTTCCCATCAGCATATCCACACTCAGAGTGCTGATCCACACGGGTTGTACCAACAGGTCCAAATAACAGGTCATACATGATTCTTAGAGTAATTTAACACATTTGCATTATCGCCAGTTTCAACTAATTTAACTATATTTGTGTCGATGCTCCATCTCTCAAAACTTGCTCTGCGTAACTGTGTGAGATAAAAATGTTTAACGAAATCTTTTATCTCTGTTTTTTTCTCCAGTTCTTCCTTTGCTCAGTCTATGTGCCAATGTGCACAGACAAGGTGCCCATCCCCATTGGTCCGTGTGGTAGCATGTGTCTGTCTGTCAAGAGGAAATGTCTCCCCGTGCTCCACGAGTTTGGCTTCATATGGCCCGAGGTGAGTCACATGGTCACAAGAACATCCTGCCTGTGTAAACAAATCTAACTTTAGGGAGACAAAATGCATTCTTTTAGGAATTATTTTTCCAAATTCACCCATAACAAATGTAGATTAGTTCAAAGAGTTGTTTCAGTATCTGTCACAGCCTTAAAAATGCCATCACATCACATTTCCTCTAGGTGCTCAACTGCAGCCTCTTCCCACCTCAAAACGACCACAACCACATGTGTATGGAGGGCCCGGGTGACGAGGACTCCCCCTACCCGCCGGTACGCCACCCTCCCCACCAGGAGGAGTGCCAGGCGCTGGGAACTGCGCCGGACCAGTACACCTGGCTGAAACAGACGGAGAGCTGCACCCTCCAGTGCGGCTACGACAGCGGCCTCTACCGACGAGGCGCAAAAGTCTTCACGGACGCGTGGATGGCGGTGTGGGCCGTGCTGTGCTTCCTCTCCACCACTCTGACGGTCCTGACCTTTCTGTTGGATTCACAGCGTTTCTCCTACCCCGAGCGGCCCATCATCTTCCTGTCCATGTGCTGTAATCTGTACAGTGTTGCATATTTGGTAAGCGGTTGACATAAAACCTTTGTCTCCAGCATATTTTTCAAACGTGGGTAAACCCGCTAAAAAAGGCGATTGAGTCCTATCTAATTGCCAGTAGAAGAGTTTGCTGTTCGATTTTTCAAACTCACTGAATACTCTCGCCTCGCTGTCTTGCCAGTGGGGGTTTTATACGCAGTACAGGAATCACTGTTGTTCTCAAGGTTTAAAAAACAGCAATACAAACTTTCATGGATAATTCTGCACCAATGCCCAGAAGTTCACTGCATTTGACAACATCACACAGAAAGGGTGCTGCTTCAGCGTCTTAACTGCCAAAATAAAGACGAATCCATAGCAAATGCAGATACCAGTGGCCAAATGAAATAAGTAATTAGATAGGATAGGATCGTATTTTCATCACTAAATACAGACTTTCAGTCAATTTACACTAAGAAAGAATGATAATATTTCTCTCGCATTTTTTTGTAATTTCCCTTTTTGTTCTCTTATTTGGTTTATAGGTACGTTTAATTCTGGGGAGGGAACGTGTTTCCTGTGACCTGGACACCACAGCAATGCCCATTCTAGTACAGGAAGGGTTAAAGAGCACCGGCTGTGCCATTGTCTTCCTCCTCCTCTACTTCTTCGGCATGGCCTCCTCACTCTGGTTAGTACAAACAAACACACACTTTCTATCTGTATCAGTTCTCCACCTCTTTTTCCCAGTTTGATTACCGTCCTCAGCTGCCATAGACTCTGGGTGAACAATTGGAACAAGAGACTGGCCTTGTGCTTCCTTTTTAAGTCTAACTATAATTTATCATAACCCCCTGCACTAGATGGATTCATTTACACACACAAACACACACACAGTCATCCTTTGTAAAAAAAAAAAAGTGTGTTCTGCACAACACAGTTGCAGTGGAAACACGGTGCTGAAGCAGCATTTTTTTCTTCCTTTTCACTTTGCCCCCATTTTCCTGTTTTTCTTCACTCTTCTCTGGTGGAAAGACAATAAGCTGAAAAGCCCAAGGACTTCACTTTCCTAAAATATGACCCCAACCCTGTTATGTAACTCATGACTATCTGGTGTGAGGCCACACTTTTATTTGTTCCCATGATGAGAGGTACAATATTGTGATAATTGTGTGTCGCCTCTTCTAGGTGGGTGATCCTGACGCTCACCTGGTTCTTGGCTGCTGGACTGAAGTGGGGCCACGAGGCTATTGAGATGCACAGCTCCTACTTCCACATAGCAGCGTGGGCCATCCCAGCCGTCAAAACCATCGTCATCCTCATAATGAGACTGGTGGATGCAGACGACCTGACCGGACTCTGCTATGTCGGCAACCAGCAGCAGGAGGCGCTCACAGGCTTTGTGGTGGCTCCCCTGGCCTCATACCTTCTCATAGGTAACAAGACTGTCACTCAGTGGATCGTATGCCCCAACAGTTGTCTTACATTCAAGCTGCACACACACATATATATTAGCCCCCTTAATGTGCCTGATCTGTTTTCATCGAGATCCATGAATTTTTCTGATAAATCAATGAAAAAACGCCCTATCATGCAATGTTAAAGAAAGTGAAAATAAATTCCTTGATCCACCTAATTTAATTTAAAACCTCTAATTTAGATCAGCTACACAATGTACTGGGTTCCTGCAAACTAACAGATGAACAAGGCCCAATTTAAAATCTCTAGACCCAGATTTTTAAGTAGGAAGAAAATTCCTTAAATGGGTGATTCCTTGGGCCATGCTCCAGCCCTTCACAAAATTCAGAGATCATTTATTGCTGTATATGACTGTATTGATATCTGATGAACCTTATTCCTTTCTGCACCTCAGGTACTCTGTTTATCTGTGCCGGCCTGGTGGCTCTATTCAAGATCCGCTCCAACCTGCAGAAGGACGGCGCCAAAACAGACAAGCTGGAGCGTTTAATGGTGAAGATCGGAGTGTTTTCTGTTCTCTACACGGTCCCAGCGTCCACCGTCATTGGCTGCTACCTCTACCAGCTGTCTCACTGGGAGGACTTCAGGGCCAACACCAGGGATTCATATGTGGCATCAGAGATGCTGCGAATCTTCATGTCGCTGCTCGTAGGAATCACGTCGGGTATGTGGATCTGGTCGGCAAAGACCATCCACACCTGGCAACGCTGCACCACCCGCCTGCTCAGGGACAGCAGGGCACGCCGAGCGGGCAAGCGGGCGCCGGGGGAGGGCTGGATCAAACCGGGGAAAGGGAACGAGACGGTGGTGTGAGGGGACAGAAGGAGAGAACGGACAGGGATCGTCAACCTGCTTCTCTCTCACTGACAAAAACTTTCTCTGTCTGTCCTAATGAAGGATGGAGATGTCAGAGAATCGAGAGAGCCACTGGATGTTATGGCATCAGATAAAAAGATCGCCAAGAGTCCGTAAGCACGTCTCACCCCCTTCTAACTCCCTCTGGAGTCAAGAAGGATTAAAGAGGAGGACTGCTACACACACAAGTAGCAGCAGTAGCCTCTCTACCTCTGTTAGCCTTCCTTTGGCCAGAGGGATGGAGAAAAGCAAAAAAACAGTGGAGGGAGAAAGAGAGACGGAAAAGGCAGAAGAGAAGAATATGCAAAACGGACTCATGGATAAGCTGCGTGGCACCATGTCTACCTCTGTCTCTCTTTCCTCCAGAGCTGTCAGCAGAAGAGACTGAACCTGCTGGAAACAGTACACCCTTATGTCACTGTGTGTTTTTAGGGTCTGCAATGTTTGAAATTTTACACTGGAGGGTCCTGGTGCAGATATTATACAGATGGAGGCGGATGTTTGCCTCGAAAGCCCCTTCCACGATGCGAATATTGAAAAGGACAATTAAACACCAGAGCAAAAGCAAAGAAAATCTGTACATTGGAACAATATTCTACAGGTTTGCAATTTATACCTTTTTGTACAATACAAAATAACAGGTATTATTGCTCTGAAGATCTTTGGGAAACCAGCTCTAAGCTGTAATAATGCACTATAATTATATACAATATGTGAAGTGTCTCAAGTGCATTAACCGGGACAAATAACAAATCATCATCAAGTGTATTCAAATGCACAGAGCCATTAACAGGGGGAAAATCTGTTTATTATTTACTACACAAAAAATGACGTGGTTTATTGTTCAAACGTGTACAAATAATTCATTTATCACTTTTCTTACAAATACTATGAAGGCAAAGGCAGTTTTCTTTTCTCTGTCTTGTACATTTAAGGTAAAGTCTGTGCTAGATATGAAGTCATACTGCAATGAATCCTGGGAGGACCCCAGCTGTGCCTTTTTATATTGACCCATAAATGTGGAAGCGTCTGGGAGATGTAGGCCCGTGCGACCTCAGCACTCTGTGAGAAGTTCAGCTAACTTCCAGTGATGTGTGTGTGTGTGCAGACTTCCTGGAAACGCTGCACCATGTACAGGAAGCGCCGGCAAATTACCATGAAATCCAGGAAATGAAATTATTCCCTCTGCCCCCCCCCCCCTTTTTCCAAAGATCGGATCTGACGCAGGTTAAAGAATTAAGAGGTTATCAGACAATCGCTCGCCAAAAGACACATTGTGAAGTAGGATAGAGCCGTCGCAGACACATGCAGGTAGACACACGGGGATCAGTTCCCACGGATCTCGTCCAACAGCTCGTTTAAGACCGAGTTATGATCACTATCACTGTCAAATGTTGGCCGTCTGCTTTTCTTCTCAGTCGGGTTCGTGTTTTTTTTCTTTTCAATCACTTCAGTTCACAATGAATCTGGCACCGTCTGTTCTGCTTGTATATCTGGAGCTGTGTCTCAATTCAAGGGCTGCATCCTTCAGAGGACGCCTGGCCGGCACATGAAGACTGCCTCCTTCGCGGTTAACCCTAACCCAGCCATCGCAGAAGCTGAACCGAAATGAGACGGCCTGGTCTACGGTGAACGGTGGTCCGTGGCATTAGCTCATCTCACATTTGTTGGACACGAGGAAAATGATTTAATGCCCCTTGTTTTGTTTCGTTATTTACACGTGTGCCACTGTTCATTACTGTGACACAACACAGTCCTTTAAATTCTGCCTCCGAATGACGCAGGCATTGGATTGAGACACAGCTTGTATGTGTGTCTAATGCACTCGTTTCTCTTTAACTTTGTCTTCTGCGTCGTGGTTCATTTCCCAGACAATCAAGTCATCCCTGTAAACGATTATTGTTCATTACAGTTCAGAATTTCTAGCCGTGCATTTACTCCACTTTAAGCTTACAGTTCTTCTCACTATCTGTAAACCTAAGTTACAATAAGTGGGCTCCTCGTGTCTCGCTGCTGCCTTCGCCAAACTCGGACTGCTCCTGTGTGCCGTATATTTGCCTGACAATCTATAAAGCAAAGCTCTTGTATTTCAGTGAGGCTTTGAATGTAAACTGTGTGGCGTGTGTGTCACATTACGCCTCGTACATCTGAGTTAAAAAAAAAGGTTTCTGGGTAATTTTTATGTATAAGGGCTTGAATAATTTGGAGCTTTGCCTTCTTGCGTCTCATCTGAAACCACTTAGTGCCTCAAACAGCCTGTCATGGGTTTTTTTATAAGCAAAAATATTCAGAACGACACAGAAAATGAATTTTCCTCAAATATTTTAAATGTAACTTCACCCTTATTGCATTCAAAGAGAGTTTTGGGTGGTTCTGGTGAAACCTAGAACCCCCGCATTTTTCTCAAACCAGCGTACCTTGGCACATATTAAGTTCCCAAAGTCAAACAAACATGACATGGAGTTTGCGTGAATTAAATTAACCTCTGTCGACCTGCCCTCTGAGCTAATGCAGTTTCCCTCTGAAACCGTCTTAATGTTTTGGCAGTCTCCTCTGGTATGATCGCACCGAGCTTCAGGTGACGTTTCCCAAACAATCGCTGCTCAGTTGTGCCTTGAAGAGCGGCGAGCGTGCGTCCACAGCCCAACGAAGACGGAGAACCACTGGTAATTCAGAATGTGTAAATGTGCTTTTGAGAAGCCCGCATATGGATCAGTGTTGGGGTCACCGGTGCTGATCGAAAAGCCTTTAAGGTCTGGAGACTGTTCGTTAGTGTAGAAAACTCAATGTCTTGATGAAGTTGTGAAAGAAATTGTTAATTTATCCTCATAAGAAATGGCAAAACATTTGTTTATTATTTAAAAAAAATACACTTTTGTATCAGAAGATGAATAAAAGCTTTTGGTTTCCAACTTGTGTGTGTGTGGGTACATGTGGTCTATTTAGTGAGTGACACTATTGAAAAATGCCTGTTAATAAGTGAGATTAATATGTAATCCTGTTTCATTGACTGTGTGTTATGGCAAAAAATGTTATCTATCCATCCATCCATGCCATGAGGATCTAGGGGCTGGAGCCACGTGACGTTGGGCGAGAGGCGGGGGTACACACTGAACAGATCGCCAGACAATCACAGATAATTGATCAAGATAAAAAAGTCAATTGGAAATTATCACATTAAATGTCATTGTCACACTATTTGTTTAAAGGCTTAAAGGAGTTCATAACCCGTAGCAAAATTTTACAAATCTAACGTAGGTCAACTACATGTTATATCTCCTCACTGTACTTACACAATACATAAGCAATATATATATGTATGGTTGTAGGCATTTCCAAGCCTCTTAAGTCCACCCTGGGGCAAGTTAAGCATATGAAGTGATTCAACATCTATCATAGGTCCAGTTAGTACCTTGAATCTAAAACTTTTCATTATGACCTCTCAGTTCTGTTCACTTAATTTGAACAATGCTGCCCTCTCTTGTCCAAGGAGGCAAATTATGTTTAGATGCGTTTAAACAGCTTTTTAACAGCTGTTTAACCGACTCATTACCCTGTGTTAACTCCACACATACAAACAGCTGTGACCCTCTGTGATTTGTGTTTCTTTACAACAGTTACTCTGGTTCGGGATAAGAAATGCTGCAAAACCACTAAATTTGTTTTGAATCCACAGTGGAAACACGACGATTATACTGTGTAAACATTACTGTACCATACATCACATCTCATCAGCAGTGAACTTACAACCTCCACACACACACACACACACACACACACACACACAAAATTGCAGATAAACACACCTCTCACTTTTAAATGAGTTGTAATTTGGTTTTACAATTACACTTAATGCATTTTGCGCTGTAATTTACCAGTGCAAGGGTAAAATTGCAACTGGAGACACTGACTAATTCTGGGCATGCACATGCTGTGTGTGTGTGTGTGTGTGTGTGTGTGTGTGTACACTACAGAGAATGAGGGAGAGTCCAAATATCGAAGTCTGCAGCTCAGATAGCTTTCCTGTAATTTACTGAAAGTGAATTGAGTGTTTGCTTAAGAACTCAGTCAAAAGCCTGAGGTAAAGAGAAAGTGACAGCATCTACTGCTCTATTGTTTCCAGATGTGGCTCCGCTAACACACACACACACATATGTATGCACACGTATATACACAAGTTATACACAAACAGGCACGTTCACACACATTCACACAACACAGACAGAAAAACGAGTTTAAGGAGTTCAGTACTTTCAAATTCAGACCCTAAATGGTCTTTTTGTATGCGAGTGCACGATTAAGCACACAACATGATGTAGCTGTTTGTTGCACCGTCTCAGTTCACATTTCTCGCTGAACGCCACAGGTCATTGGTCTCAGGCTTCTCCCTGCAGGCAGTGGTTTCACTGTTTCTGCAGCCGTGCACAGATACAGTTACTCGTCTCAAACTAAATTCTTTACCAGCGAAACAGCAGCTCGGCCTAAATGCTGGTTTTCCCGGCTTAAAGAAAACAGAAAATGACACCTCAGACTCTATGTCTTACTCACAAATGACAGCTTTACACTGTACGTTATGGATATCTGCTCATGTGGTGACATTTAGACAACCAGTTCACACAGTAACACATGCACACTTTGTTCCCTCTCCTTCTTCACTTCTTTTTTCTTCGCAAAGCTGAAATGTGAAAGGGGGCTATTAAAATTCCTTGGACTAATATTCCTGGGAATGTATTTTCAGAGCTGGGTTCCCTTGTGTGTAATTGTGTATGTAATGTTTGTGTGTGTTTCCATGCATGGCAGTGTGTGAGGAGACTGGAGGGAAAAAGAAAGGCTGAAATAAAAAGAAAAGAAGTAAGTAAACTAAATACGGAGGTGAAAATAGAGAAGAAAGAGTGAAAAGGTCTGAACGAGAGGGAGAGAATAAAAGGAAATCTGTCAACCTCCAGCAGCAGGATGCTGCAGCTGTTCCCTCTCAGCAATGTTGAAATCGTTTTCCCATTCAGCTCAGCGTCTCTGCTGTATGACTGTAGTTTTGAGTAATGGCCACCACTGGGGATTCTGGGTGACGTAGTCGTCTTGGCCGGAGAGCCAATTTGGTGGGAGAAGGATTAGTAAATCCTGATTCTTGGGCCAAACCAGTTTAGAGAGTAAAGAGTGAAATTAAAAAGCTCAGCCAAGAGAGCGAGACTGGAGAATTAGCCACCTCCAGAGAGCGTGTGATGCACGGCAGGGGGCGTGAGAGGTTCAATTTATATTTTTGGCTGACAAACATTTCCTGTATGTTCAAGGTCAGGTCAGATACTTAAAGATCTAAACTTGAAAACCATGTGTCTTGCATAATATCAAGCATTACGTTTTGATCTGTTAAGATAATATTACAACAGAACATTAAGTAATTGATGATTTTCAACATGAAAGACTGTAATTGAGATCACTGGCGGATTGTTTATGTATTTTAATGTCAGATCTATTCTACATATAGTCTGTATGTATCTGCCACTGGTGCTACTGCCATCACTGTTGGTCACCACTAGATGTCACTCTTTCTTTACCCTATCAGAGGCATATTAATCAGTGACACTTCATTCTTTCTCTACTGAAACTGTGGTCATGATTTACTTAAAGTTATTAACCCATTCCTCATTGTTTTATGGTCATTTTGGTGAGTCGGGGGTTAAAGAGTAACATTAATAGACGACAGAAATAGAAATAACTAATTACCTGGTTTAGTTGGGAGACTATGGTCATAATCTGAGCTGATTAGTTGTTAATCAGAAAAGCAATCGCCAATTATTCTCAATTATTTTTCTCTGGTTCCATGTAAATGTCTGTATGTATAAAAGCAAATGTAAAAATATGCTACTGACAAGGGCCCATTCTGCATAAGTATGTTTCCTCTGTGTACATGAATACAGGACTTCTAATTGTAATGAAATATATGTCTACACTGTGGTATTGCAGCTAAATACTTCTTCCACCACTACTGGAAAAGAAGTACTTTATAATGATCTAATAAAATAAAACCGTTCCTGCAGGTTAATGTTTTCACTGGCCAGGTGTAAGCAAGAGGCTACACTAAGAAGAGACAGCAAGTGTTCTCACTGTTTATTAAACCAGAACACGATTAATAACCACATACCCACGGGTGAGTGTTATTTGATTACATCTAGAAATAAATGTGTGTTCATCTTTCTCATAATGCACACAAAGGGCCCTGGGGGGGAGGGGGACTATTCATTGTGTATGGATGGAGGCAGCGATGTTGTGAAGCCACTGTGTTACAACGAATAAATGTGGTACCATATGGGAGACAGGCTGAGTGATTCCCTGTTTTTTCAGCAGGACATTTGTCAACTTTAGAAATGTCAACCAGTCAATACGCACACACACACGCACACAGGAGAGGGTATAGAGAGCATGCTGAATTATATTTAAATGGAAAACAGACTAAAAGAAAAAAAAGGGGGTGTGGGTGGTTGGACAATGAGACAGAAAATGAGATGTGGTGGCTGGTGGTGTTGTTGTGGTGACGGAGAGAAGTCAGAGAAGAAGATGGAGGAGAGAGGAAAACAAGCAGAACATTATCCATCATTCTCAATCACGAAGCCTTATTGGCAGGCGGAATGACTGGAAATGACTCGTACAAACATAATCCATCTCCCCTAGCTTCTCTGGGTCTGTGGCTTATTGGCGTTTTTCTTGTACATCTGTGCTCACAGAGTACACAGGTTTACAGATATTCTCCTGAACATGTCCCCAGAGGCTGTGTGTGAGAATGCAAATGAGAAATGGGAGAAAACATCAGGATGTTGTGTGGAGTATTCAACCTAAGCGAGTAGGCACGTTGAAGACAGAGACAAAGATGTCAACTTGGAAAGACTTTGAGAGCTTTTTGGTGATAAGGACAGTTGTTGGTGTCTACGTGCTGTAAAAAAAACGCTGTGATTTCCAAAGTAGAATTTATACATTATGTTCTGTCTCCTTCACGCTCCACACAAACACCACAACTCACCCGTTTGCTTTCCTTTTGCTGCGAACGCGTCTGATCCGGACGACCTGTGTTCTGTATATATATGACAGGCAAAGTCCAGATAATGTCAGGGCCCATCTGTGCGGACATTAATCGCACTTCATGTCTGAAAAGGGCTTTAGAAAGACTTGGCTATGGGATATATTAAAAGGAAAAGTCGGTAGATCACCAAAGTCAGTAGGACTCCTCTGGGGACCATGATTGTAACTGAATTAATACATTTTTATACCTCAAGTCACACAGCGGTAAACAGAAAGCAAATGCTAATGAATTTGTACAGGTGTGTGTGTGTGTGTGTGTGTGTGTTTTCTCACAGATCCGTGATTTTGAACTGCCACCGCTGCGAGTTTCATACTTTTCCTCCAAGCCTGAATATCAATGAGTCAATTAGCTACAGCCTATGATCCAGGCCTTAGTGTCCTGTTCTTATTAGAGCCAGTCCAACACACTGCAGCTGCACCCCTGTCACACCGATATGGAAATGAAGTGGCACCAACACACTTTTACTAACACACACACACACACAGAGATTCAAACCAAAAGTCATCAGATAAGAAATAGGAAAAATTGGCACAGGGGAGGAGGAGAGGCCTGGAGGCTTAATGATAATATCTTTTGTTCTTTAATGTTTTATCAGCCACATGACTGGAAAGCTGTTTCCAAGAATCTGTGCTCTCTGAACAAAGTAAAAGTCACAGACTCATCACGGGTGATGACCTTCTCAAAATGATTACTGGGACAAATGTGACTTTTGCATTTGTGTAAATGATGGTTCATTGCTACTAAATCTCTATAATATGTGAAACGGAAAAAATCTATTTAGAGTCATTTAATTAAAAAATTCCTAACTACAGATGGATGTATCTGTATCGGTAAGTGGGCATCAGTTGAAATCTGGTCTTATACTATACTGGGTTTTCAAGTTGAAATAGGTACTGACATGGAACTGGATTGGGAAATCAAATCCTCTCAACACCCGTCCCTACATCAAACTAACCGACGAGCCCAACACGTGAAAGCCAAGTGAAATATAGGTTTAGTATTGGGGACATTTGCAGGACTTATTTTTAACTTGTGACACATATCCAAGAAGCCATTTTTAATAAGTAAGCCACACAAATTATCTCAGGAGATGCAGCAAATGTATTATAAGTAACTGGGTAAAAGGAAAAAGGGAAAGAAAATTTTAAAAAATGGTTTTAACCGAAATTCTGTGAAGGATCTGTCATTATCTGTAGGGTTTTTATTTTGTGCTGCTGGGGTCATAGTTTTCCAACAATTATTAAAAAATACATCGACATGAAGTTTGATTTAGATTTTCATCAATAGCAACATAATAAAGGTTCAATACATATCAATATGATGGGGTAGCTGTGGCTGAGGGGGCAGAACGTTCATCCTCTAAACAGACGGTCGGTGGTTCGATCCCAGTCTTTCCCATCTGCATGCCAAAGTGTCCTTGAGCAAGATACTGAACCCCTAATTGCCCCTCATAGAAAACGTGCTGCCCATAGATGCACTGTATAAATGGGTGAATGGCAAAAACTGTACTGTAAAGCGCTTTGAGGGGTCATCATGACTAGAACATTGCTGTACAAATAGAGAACATAGACAATCTATATAAATACAGACCAGATTATACATCGTGCAAGCACACTCTATAATTCATCTGATATACAAACACACATTGAGCAAAATATGCAATGTTTCAATTACTGTAAATCGCCTTATTCTAATGTGGTTTAATGAAATGCAAATAAATGAACTGAAAATGACACAAAAATGCTTGTACCCATGTGTGACAGTGACACTGCTTAGTCATTCACTGAGCACAGTGATGCAGAAAACAGAGGAAAGTCAGAGCCAGACATCGGAAGCAGAGAGAGAGAACACCTGAAGAACACAACAGCAACCATAGGAGAGTAAAGTGGATGATGAGGGAGCATAAATACATTTTTATGTCACACTTCACTCAAACTTTATGTGGCATGAATACAGCAGGTCTGTTTTTCAGTGCGTGTCTCTGCTTCAGACTGGCAGAAAATTCAGTGAAGCCAACAAACTGTCACATCTTCCACGTTCACCTAATAGCAGCCAATAAAGTCATTTTTGACAGGTTTTGTGAAAACACACTGGAACTGTTTCACAAAATCTCTCTTCTTCATACTTTTCAACTTGATTTGTCGAGTTGGCGCAGTGGGAAAAGCACACGTTTAGAAATATTAAATGTTGGTGATGGCTGAATTCCTTTCAGCTGCTTCAGTGTCGGGGCCCTGGTGACGTGAACGCTGGCTCACTGTCATGTCTTAGTGGGACACTTGAATAGAACAGAACCACCTGTACTTTCCCCTGTACAACAAAAGTCAAAATGTGCAGTGGAATAGTGACGTTAATGAGCTGTTCTGCTTTCCCTTTAATTCAACCGTTGACATTTTTATTATTCAAGTTTTAGTAGAAAATTGGGATATTTTTGACATTCAAATTAAGATAATTAAAGACTTGTTAAATAACAGGGTCATATATATATTACGGGTTGTTAACGTCTGCTGTTTGACTGCAGAATAATGTCAACTATCACTACAAGCCAAATGGTGCATTGCTAACAACTGGCTGAGAGTCAGAGAGGCTATTTTCTGTGTCAGTGGTCTAATTGAAAATGCAGGGGGTGACACCTTCCCGTCTCCCCATAAAATAACACTTATGCACATGTCATTATAAGCTTCACATATGGTGATAAAATACAGAGGGTATGGTGGAGCGGGGAGAGAGAGAGAGAGAGAGAGAACGAAGGAAAATAGCTGGAGATTGATGAGGCCGATCGTTTTCCATTAGTGAGGCCCAGATCTCAACCCTAATGAGACAAATATTAGCTACACACACACACACACACACACACACACACACACACACACACACAAGAAAATCACCAGTCCGCAGTGTAACCACCCTCAAATGACCAGCTAATGTTACATTAATACATTTCTGTTGACAGTTACTTCATGCTTGTTAAAAGAATATACAGTACCTGTGTGGCTGTGTGCACATAGCATGTGTACATATTCAGGACTGGCCTCAGGGAGCATGAAGCAGTTCCAGTAATGCATAATAGCAGAACATCGCACATAATGAGACAACTGATTACCCGGGGGTTATCACTTATGATGATGACGACCCTGGGGATTCAAAGGCTGAGTTGAGAACAAATGTCAGTGTCTGCTACTGATAATAGTATTTCATGAATTTGGTTTGAATGTAATGTGAAGTCGTTAAAAAGTACTAAATCATGATAATAATAATAATATTTAGAAAGCAGCTAAGACATGGTTACAGTAGATCTTCACTTAAACTCTGTACATGCCTACCTGGATATTGTTTCCTTTCTTAGACACATGCATCAGTGAAGTCTGTTTCACAGGTGCTTCTCCCTCCTCCTCTGTGTAACTGCAGCTCTGTGCACCCCCTTCATTTCATTACGTTGGATCAAATTTCCAGCATTATTAGCATTCGGTCTTTCTGCAAGTAAAGCTGGCAATATTTTTATTAGCAGACACGAGAAAATCCTAAAACATTTGATATTTTCAGTCAGAAAGCAGCTCAACCCTGCGCTCAGGGGATGACCACGCTCTTGTTCTACTGTCAGTGTTGATCATTTTGTCGTACAGTCACAGTTCTGCAGCAAACTGGAGAAGAATTGTTTTATACAAAAAGGCGACTGTAGATGAGGGGATCTGGTGGTTTGTGCACAAACTGGACCCTAAGTACTTTACATTAAGTACTATACGTGTATGTGTGCTTGGATATATACATTTTATGGGAAAATCTATCATTTGCTCCTTTTCAGGCTCTAATGCAAACAATCAAATATAACACCAGTGTGAATGTATACTTGCTGTTCTGATGCTTTAATATGTGGTGGGAAAATTCTTAAGAGCAAGGAAGCTCAAGTGAAACAAATTTGCTGTAGCAAATATGATAATCTGGCACTTGATTTCATTGAAACACTTTAGACCAGACTCACATCCAGCAAATTTATTGTATAAGCATTAGGGTCTGCAAATATTAATTTAAATTAATCATTTGGTCTTTAAAGTGTCATGTATCATAAATGTCCATAGAAATTAGGTCTCATCAAAGCAGAAGGTCCGATTACAAAAAGATTTGTTTCATTATCAGGAGGAGACTAAGTGAACATTCAAATATTCACATATTAGACTGAAACTAGTGAATTATTTCTTATAAGGTCACAAAAACAATCAATAAGTTATCAGATTTGTTGTCAATCAAGCTATAAATCGACATATTTCAGCTATATTCGATTCTTTTTTTGTTTTACTGGCTTCTCTTTTTAGACTTGATTCTTTATCTGGCCCCAGCTGCCTTTAAAACACAGGTCTTAGAGAAAATAGAAAATAATGGCAATTTCAGGACTTCACAGCAAGTCCACCTGCTTTTGTACAGAATGCTATCGAGGACATAGATGAGTTTGGAGCCACATTAGAACTGCAGAATAATTGTAGATATATATTCTTACATTATATTTAGAAAATTTTAAGTGAAAAAAACCCCAGACAGACCTATAGTGCCTATATTCTAACAGTTTTTAGGAGGGTTTAGTGTTATACTGGCGGACAGTTATTGTCATTGATCAGTAATCTGCACATTTATTTTCTCATGAATTGTTTATGTAATGTCAAAAAAGTATTGGAAAATAAATCAAACTCAAAAACCATAAGTAATGAGTTGATGTTATACTATCACATGATGGAAACTATTAAAAGATAACTGTAAATTATCATAATACTTCTAGGCGAATGTTCTTTTAAATCGAGTTTTAATTGACCAGTTGCTGCAGCACTTAAACTCTCGACTTCAATATTTCCAATATCCAAACCTCTGCCCTTCACTCCCTCACTTAGCCGACTATGGCTTTTGGCAACTGAAGTAATTAGCTTTATAGAAAGTGCATGGACGATGGAGAATTTTCACAATATATATTCAATGAGTTACACATAATCAAAGCGGTCATGTGTATCTGCAGGTGTCTTGCTGTGCTCCCCTCTTTTCATCCTCCTCTCAGTCAGGTAGCGTTGGCCTGGTCCTGTGATGCGCGTCGGGAGGACAACACCTAAATGAAGTGTCCTTGAAGCCGACAGCCCTCTGCTTCCAAGGCTAGATTGTCTAATAAAAGCTGACACCGCTTCATCTGTGGCGACTTATTAGTTATTGCTTAAGGGAAAGAAAATGCAGTCAAAGCATAAATTAACATAAAACTGATGAAAACACCTGGCTCTGTGTCGTCTGCAGCCTCTGAAGTAAAGTTTTGAATGTTTCTGTAACTATTATTAAAATGTGGTTATTTAATACTGAGTCAATCAGCAAATAACCCAGCAGCTCTCAGATGGACAGTACACAGGGTTTACTTTACTGAATTCAATAAGGATCAGACATTAAAACACTCATTACTTAGAAGCTGGGTCCTGGCAGACAACCTCGCTGCCGCCTGAGCTGATTCACGGCCAGTGGGCAGTGCTGCACATTTTTCTCCCCCCCGATCCATACCTCTGCGTGGCCTCAGGGTCTCATTAAACAAATACAAAGTTAGTCATGAAGAGTGCTGGCAGTAATTGTGGCTATAAAGTACAATGTGTATGTGTTCTGGACAGTTCAGGAGCTGCACACAGAGTCCAGCTTTTCCCCATAGAGAGGATTTTGTAAACCACACCCGATGAGCCAAGGCTGCTCTGCTCGGGCTGTTTGCCTCTAGAAATTACCCCCCCCCCCCTTGACAAGTTTTAGACAAGTATTATCTTTTGTTCATTTTCTAGGATTTTCCTGGATGACACTTTAAGGGATAGTTGAACGTGAACGAGGCTCCAGAGGATGTCAGAGGACATTTAGGCTAAAAACATGGTGCAAATGATACGGTTTTGAGTTGAATATGAATGTTACCGACACTTGGAAGACGCCACAGGAGCAGTATGGAGGCATGGTTTTTTACGTTTGAAGGAGTCACCAGTTACTTCAATTGGATTGGATTTGGCTGTGACGCTGTTTACCCCTGAAACCCTAAATTGTTTTGTAGAGTCAAACACTTCACCATCAGCATAGGGGTGAGTAGATAATGAGTGAATATCAATTTTTTTCCATATTTGTCCATGTCTTGAGAGCTTAATACAATGGAAATGGAGCAGTACCACTGGAAATCATTGGGGGTCAGTGTTGCAAATATAGTTCAAGCCAGATGACCAAGACACAAGGAAGATATTTTAACAACGGCAGAACTTTTTGAGAAAAGACTTTGCGAGTTGCTTAGAAACCACAGGGCTCTGAATGATGTTACCTTGTCACAGTATATTATCATAACCTCCTCCGCCGTCGCCATGTTTGTTGTTGTCAGAAACTCTACTCTGCACTGCCCTCTGTAGGATTAATTGCTTAACAACCATGCCAACGTAAAGGACACGTGGAGGTATGTGGGCAGTGACATGGTTTGAAACGGACAAAGAGGATCTCATACGTAAAAGCAGCATAAATTGACCTTAAGGAAGTTTGAGTGTCTGCAGGATCCAACAGAGCAAACAGGTGAACATCAGCTCATCACTGGTTGTTGTTCACGCAGGGATTTACAGCGACTGAAGTCACTCACACACACACACACACACACACGTTGAAAGTAAAACTCTCATTAGTAAACTTGTGTATTTGAAGGAGCATTAAAGGCACAATGACTCATTCATGTAAAAACAACCACACACTGGGGTGAGTGATGAGTCTTATTTTACAGTAACATTTGCCTGCAAAAATCAATGGGACATTTAAATGTCAGACGAAGAAGATTGAATGTCAGTAAAACTTAAATGTCAAGAAAGTCTACAGTTACAGACTTACTTGGCAGGTCAGTGATCAGAGATGCACACACACGCTTTTCAACATTTCCTTTCACATCTCTTTCTCTTCAGTTCTCTTGTTTGTTACTTTATGTGTAGAAACATTTTATTTAAATGTATTAATTGTCAATTAATTTATTAAATTATTCACTTTGAAATATTGAGGACCGAGGCTGAAATGTCAAATTGTAATCAGCATATTTTTCAACATCAACTCTTTTAGCCCCTAAATTATCAACTGGTCAAGTTCAAGATCAGTTACAAGATGTGTATATGTGCAAAATAACTTCCATCAATAGCATAATACCTAAGATCCAATATTTATCGATATTATGTGTGTAAATTGTAAGCAGGAGCAACAATCTGTCTTAAAACTTGATAGAAATAATAATGTGACATTTATCGTGACAATTATTGATATCCACTGATATTAACTTTCTATCCTGATAAAACTTTTGCCCATATCACCGAGCCCTGTGTAAAAAGTACAATCATGATACCAAATCAGTATGACACGAAGAACATTTATCTCAGATAATCAAATACTGTTTGAAACACATTTCCAGCACCAGAAGTTAAACCAACAACTCATGTAAAAGCAAAGTCAGAGGGATTGTCATTCCTCGCACAGCCACAATATGAATGTTTGAGGGGAGACTATTCATAAATGTTTACCAGTCTCCCGTATTATTATATTTTTATTTGCCCCATGTTCGAGTGTGACCAGTCTGAACCCTTTTGCCTTTACACTTGATTGAGTAACACAACATTCCAAGAAGGCATCAAGATTTTAATGGTTGATACATTCTCTCCACTCCACCTCTTTGATTTTGCAGGTATAATGAATACTGCAGCCTTAATGGGACGTTAGGTGCTTTAGTCTCCTTCCCTCATTTCTTTACCTTTTTCTTCTCATCTTCTTGCCCTTTTCTCACAAGATTTTACAAGAATCAGCCTCATTTTCTTCTCAATAATTTCACCTTCCTCTTCCACTCTCCTCTCCTTTACCATCTTCTCCCACAACCTCTTGTTCCACATTTGTAATCCCCACATGTACTCATGCTCTCCTTCCACCTCGGCCAGCGTTTCTAGTCAGCCTTTTCCATCCCGCTCCTCCACTCGTCTTCCTGTTGAGTGCTACTTAAGACTATAATCGGTCTTCCAGTGCTCACTGCTGATTGGGTCCACAGGGACAAGCAGCAGGAGACAGGTGGAGGGACAGGACAAAGGGGCAGCTGTGAGTGAAATTTTGTGTGTGTGCGCGCGCAGAGAGGAGCATCTGAACATAGGACAGAGATCCTCTGGCACTCTGTTAAGTGAAACCTCCTCTTATTATTTCTGCATGTTTCTGTCAAACACACATGTGGAGTAAGACAAAAATGCTCTCTCCCCCACCAATGACAGTGCACAGGTGCATGCATTATGTATGAATGTGGATGAGGGGCTGGAGTAGACAGGTGAGGTGTGAGCTGGGCAGTGCAGTGTGACTGATTGGCTGTAGACTGCCGGTCCAAATCCCCTTTTAGACAGGTACAGGGCTTTGGATCCAATCCTGAGATATATCAGAGATGTGTGTGATCACAGCTGCAGTTCACTCTTCATGACCATCTGCGCATAACAAATATATACATCTGGCTGATAAATCTGTGTTTGTTCCTCTGCTGTTCCGAGCAAATTAAACAAATTTGAATACCAAAACAAACTTTAAAACTCTAACATCAAAGCCAAAGTTGCGCCGCAGCTTGTGTGTGAATACAACAGATTACCAATTATAAATATACAACCGGGTTCTTCAGTAGAGCCTTAATAAAAAATAACTACAAAACCCAATCACACAACAAAGGCCAACAGTAAATACAATAATGGACAACACATCGCATGCAACCCGCACTGCCTCATAAATCATATCAAGTGGCATTTGCTCTAAAAACCACAGCATCCAGGGGTTGAAATAAGCCGGCGGTGGAGTAAATGTTTGCCCAATTAATGCCTAACCTCAACCTAACCACAATTCGCCCCTTCCCTCTAACCTCAACCGGGAGCTCAGAAATGATGTTCGGCCTCATTAGGACCAAGCTTGGGTCCCCATGAGGTCTACTGGTCCTGACAAGGTCACTGTTTATGCTGGTAAAGGTCCTATAGAGGTGACTGAAATGAACACACAGCTCTGAATGGGCATTTGTATCCAGGATATTTTGACTTCATGTCCGGACATTGGGAGGAATGGGATCATCGACCTCTGTGGTAGTAACCATCGGTGTTTGTCGAGGGACTCACCTGTTTACGTTGCTGCAAGCAGGAACTCAATCTTCAGTTATAATGGGGATCATGTGATGCATTAAACCAGTAACAAGCAACCATTTGAACCTATGCATAGGTGTATTAATGTCATCCTCAATTTACATCACATTGATTTACCTTATCTTTATACAGTTCACAACCTGCTGGTGGAGACCTGCCTCAGGCCCTTGCACCCATGAAACTGCCAGTGTTCATGAGCGGATTTACAAGGAATAGAAACCACAAGCGACAGTGAACCTATGAAGAGAATCACGAGTCCATCTGTTCAACCTGCTCACTTCCTATTGAGTAAAGTGTCGATTTGAGCAGCTGGGATTCTCCAACAAACCACAAACTGTAAAGGTTTAATCTTCCCTCCATCTGCCACTACAGCCTTTTATTTCAGTTTCTTGTTTGTCGACACTGTGTGAAATTGTCATTGGCTTGTCATTCACTGTAAATTTAAAAGAAAACAAGGACTAAACGAAGACTTCAGGGGGAAAGACCGGATATCAACAAACAACTTGACAATTCAAAGTCATGGATTTAGTCTAATGTTGTGTCAGTTATTAGTGCTTCACTTGCTGGTGATCTGTTTTTGTGAGTTAGTGCATTAACCATAAGAAACCATGACCATCAGGACATTTGTCGCATTCTGTGTAAAGACCAGTAAGATACAAATGAAACAAAAATGGTGCTTCAATGAAATAAGGAGAAAACTCACATGGAAATACTGAAGGCAAAGTCCAACAACCAGGGAGAGCAGTCCAAACCAATAAACCCCAAAAGGGGAAGTGCACGTAAATACTGGAAATACACTGGGGAGACTGTGTCCACGGGGACATGAGGACATTGTGGCAACAAAGGAAAGACAAAGCATGGTATATGTGGGGTTTCTTATAAGGAAACACAGGGACTGGACTAGTCAGGTGACAGGTGAGGCAAGTGACAAGGATGCAGGAACTGAAATGACAGGAAGAGAAGTGACAAGACCAAAATAAAACAGGAAACTCAAAAAGTCCCACAAAAGATCTGCAGGAGGTGGATCACGACGACATTAAAGCACCTTTACATGACTTTTCTCCAAACTTGAGATTTGCAAACTGTGATGTTATTTTCTCTCAGAAACAAAAAACCTTCTGGCTTGAGGGTTTCCGAGATCCTGGAACTTGACAGTAATGTATTAGATCAATGCAACAGGCTCCGCTATTGAACTTTATTGTAACTTTGCTGAAGATATTGATTTGATGTCTTCTGTACTCCGCCACCTGACTTCAGGAATGACAGCAACAATCAATAATTTTAATTATTTCCAGTAATCCAAAATAAATCAGTTTTTACAAGTAAACATGGACTTTTCGTTCAGCACTGATGGTCTGATGCTGTTGAGAAAAGTGAAGAGCTGCTCACATATACCATCGTGACCAAGATCAAGTAATATTTGCAGTAATTTCTACAGGAATCCTGGTATTTTAATGCAAACCTGAACTTTGTAATAACAGCCGAGGCCAAATTCAACGTTGCCACTTCATAACAGTAAACCATCTCTCCCCTGCGTGTATCACTGTGTGTTTTCGTATGCTTGGGAATCATTTTCTAAGGGACAGGTGAAGAAGGCGACGGCGTTCCCATGAAGCCGTGCAGCGGGAGCGTCTGTCAGCCCCTGGCACTCCATCAAAAGATGACAGGAACAGAAAAGAGAGAAAGACATGAAAGCGAGACGTGCGGATGTGGATGGAGCGGGGGTTTGTGTTAGGGGACATATGGCCTGTGCGAGGAGACAGATGTTTGTGTGCAGAGGGGCGAGGTGAGCGCTCCGCATATCCTGTTGCTTCTGCTATTGCAGTGCCCCCGTGGGAAGAACTAGACAGATGTGTGCAGAGGCTCCACTGGCATGCTGGGAGTCTCAAAGCTCATCCAACCCAATGATACTCTCTCTTCACCTCTACACCTATAAACAACATCCTCTCCACTTCATCTCCTCATCACGCCTCATTGTCACAGTTACAGTTGCTCATACTCATGCTCATGTATGTCTACTATCTCATCTGATTTGTTTCTGTCTGTAATTCAATTATTCCTCATTGAATTAGTTCAATTTGCAGTCATTTGTAGTAACGATGTGGGAATCACTGCTCAGGATAAGATGCTGCATTGTCCTAAATGAGAATAAGATACACAGTGACAGTGAAAATATATTATCATTTCAACACAACAGAATATACAACTGGTTCTCAGATAAACTACTTATATCAAACTTTATTGAAACCACTGTGTAATGTGGATCTGGATCAGGGGGTAGATCCAGGTTGTTGTTTTTTTCTCTTTCTTTACCATTGCGAGTGTTTTTCCACATTTTCACCAATTTCCGAGAGAATGATCAACAGAATTTGACGAGAGAAAAAAATCAAGCCATTTCATTTCTGTCTGTAATCAAGCCCTTTTATACTTCATCACCCTCTCTCCCTCCTCCCTGCAGAATGTGAACAGATGAGTGTGGTGTCAGGTCTCTGGTGGTCTCATGTGTTTGTCCTGTTTTTCACTCAGTCCCTCTCCCAGCCATCGAGATTGTTGCTAATACAGCTATAAATCACGCTGTGTGTGTGTGTGTGTGTGTGTGTGTGTGTGTGTGTGTGTGTGTGTGTGTGTGTCTGTGTGTCTGTGTGTGTGTGACATGATTAAGCAGCAGAGTGTGAAGCAGCGGTGATACATGTGGTAAAGGTGAGATGGAAACAGTGGCTGAACATTCAGCTTTTTCAACATCTCAGAAAACATCAGGATGTAATTAGCCACTGCTGCACCAACACATGACACAATTTGCACTTTCTTTTTTTACAAATTATTTAGTTAAATTAAAATTAATGTGTCTGTGATAACAAATAATGTTCATTTCATTTAATTTATCGAGTTCTGAAAAATGAAAAAACTTTACCGATGTAAATCTGTGGAATGGTTGGAATGGACATTTTTTTCTTATACACAAAAATAGTTAGTTCCAGTTTTTTTTGTATATTTCTACTCACACAGGTACTTTTTATTTTCAGTTTCCATAGAGAGGAGCGTTAATGTCAGGTTGATTTTGGCAAAAGTGTTTGGTAATGGAATGTAATGCAATGTAAAATAAATATAGGGGTAAAACTAAACATGAAACTGTCCGGGTTCTAAGAGACCTTTTGACATTATATTTACATTAATCATTCATCATCAGTCACACTTTTAAAAGACTAATAAGCCACACGAACATGACAATACAAGCTTATGTTTTAAACATGTTTACAGAGTTAAAGAAATCTCTGTGTGTGAGATTATTTGCTATAATGTATTAGGCTGTGACAGCTTCTGTTTATCATGGGCACCCTGGAAGTAAAGCACTGCTGTGTTGTGTTTTATTATTATATTGTTTTACACTCTTATGACAGGGCCTGCTGTGTTGTTGCATTCAGTTAATCATACAGAAAATCTATCGTCTGTCTGGAGTGTGATCTGTGTTGTCGGCAAACTGGATGTAAATGAAAACCTGGCGCCAGTCAGTTTTACCGACTGGACACTGAACAGAGATTAGATGTTTAGTCTGATGCAGGTCACATTCCTTGACCTTGCATGTGATGTAATCCGCTCCTGGTGCTGCTCGTGTTACTATGAACAGGAGCAGCAGGTCAAGGTCACAGACTTGTTTTTAGTCTTGAACAGAAAATAGCTGATCACAATCAAACACAGACAATGGACACTTGTTTTGTAAGTGCTAACACAGTATTTTCACCTAGTAAAGACACAGAGCAACATTTGCATTCATTTGCATTTGTATTTTTGTCAACCAAATAAAGTGCAATTTTTCAAAATCCTTTTAACCTTGTTTTGGTCTCCACCAACTCCTGTGGGTTTGATCCAATGTTGATATAGAAATAGTGATTGGTGCAGCTTTAAATCTGATTTCAAAAATGAAATGGACTTGAGAATGGTACCATACAAATGTTTGCATTTGTTGTCACTAGTATTTGTTTATAACCCTCGTGTTCATACTTACCAATCAGACAGATGGAGGACAGGTTACGATGCTTTGTTGACTCCTACAACATTGTTGAAGTCTTTATATTTGATGATCATTTATTAAGCTTTGAAACCAGCTCTTGCGCTGGTGGGATACCAGAAGCGCCTGAGGGTCAAGAGCTCGACAGAGTTAAGTGGCCTCAGTGTTTTGATGCTAAAGCGGTAAAGCTGTGAATTAATGGGCCGTGTGCTCGCACCACATAACACAAAGAAGGGGGTGATATGATGAATTGCAGCTCGCCATGTAGGGATCTCCCACCGCTGAGTCTGTACATGTCACTGGAGAGTAAAAAATACAAACACACATGTAAATACATAAATATACACGGTGGCAGCCGCACTGCAATTTATTACCTCTATTTATATCTGTTACAGCTGTAACACCGGAGAGTTAGAGGAGGAAGAGTGGGGATTGGCAAATGCAGGGAAATGGGGCAAGAGCTAGAGATAGAGAGGGATGTAAAGAACGACAGGGGGGATAAGAGGTAGAGGAGAGAGGGATGAGGGGGGAGAGGGAGGAGTGAGCAGGTGTTTCGGTACAAATAAAACAGAATATACAAAGAGCAGAAATAGACTAAAGAGGAGTAAGACGGAGAGAGACAGAACAGAGATGTCCGTAGGATTCTGGGACAGCTGAGATCCTGCGGAGCAAGATGACATCCTCTGTTGCCATGACAACTGCCTCCACGTGAGCCATCACTCGGTCCCATGCTCGCTCGCCCACACAGAGGGGAGGCACAAACACATGCACACACACATGCAATCACATACATGCACAACACAGGCTCAAAGACACAACTCTTGAACATGCCCTTAAACTCCCACGCTGCCTGGCAACTTACTATCATCTGCCCACCTCCCTCCTTTCCATCCTCCCCCTCTCTAACCACCCGTCCATCTATCTGTCTGTCCATGCAGCCCACCTCCCTTCACATCAACATCCGTGCTTCCTTGTCCTCTGCCAGCATTACCACACGTCCACAGACTGATTTCCGTTAGTTAAGATTCTTTTTTTGGGTTATCGAAGATGTAGGCACACTTTTATAAGTGCAGCATTCTAACGCTCCTTATGTTATTACGCATTTGTGTCATGTAACATTTTGACATGCAGATGTACATATATTTACAGTAGATTGTTGTTTTTGTTTTACAGAAATGCATCTTTTTATCTCCACTTGTTAACATGCTTTCCTGAGGATGCCCTTGTGTTTGTGAAGCTACAGTATGTGGGATCAAAGATCGCGATGAGAGAAGGGGGTGTGTTTATTGGTATGCGGTGTGTGTGCAATGCTACACATTAGCTGCTAGATAGCGCTGTAAGGCACCACACCACAGAGGACCACAGCTGTTGAACTGCACAGACACACACACAGGTGCTCCAGACTACAAATTCATGAACGTGAGGAACACACAGACACACACACACAAATAGAGACACACAAAACAATGTGTTGGGCTTTTAGTAATGGCAAGGACTGAATACACTCAGCACAAGGTCACATCAACATGTACATTCTGTGCACATGCTGCTCGGTGCACATCCACCAGAGGAGAGACAGTTGGCACAAAGGAGAAGGGCATTGCTGACCAATTTTCCACAGCGCCTTTTTCCTGCCAAGGCAAAGAGAGGCAGCAAACATTCTGTCCCCACACACATACACACAGACACACACACATGCTGTGGCCTTGACCAAAACATCCATCCCAGGGACGAATACACAGCACCGGCAATTTACTTCCTAAGCAGAGAGACACTTGTTTTAAAGTGGAAACCATTAAATCTACACCGCCATAAATCATACTGACGTTACCTGTCTCAGCTGTGAAAATATCTGGACACATTGTATGATAATGAGACACAAAACCAGTCCTATTGTTTCTACAGAGGACAGTGTGGCATCATCCAGCCAGCACACACACACACACACAAACACACACACACACACACACACACACACACACACACTGTGCAGGAAAAACAGTAATTATCAGCAGCATATGGTACAGTGCATGTAATGCTGGAAACCCAGAGCCCCATTGTTAACCTTCTGAACCAGTGGGTCACGACCGCTGTCCAGGGTGCTGATCTGGGACTGTCAGGGAAGCAGAGCCATCCATGTTGTCATCAATATACTGACAGTGGCCAAGGTAACAAATCCTGTTGAATCAAACTGACACAGAACCTGTGCAATACAGGAAAATATCCCCCATGTTAGATATGAAGACATGACATTCTTATTCATGCATATTGCCTCCTGTGTGCACTGTTTAATTTCAATGTTATACAAAACAGTCTGACAACGTTCTGGTGTTTTGTATATCTGAGATTAATGCAAAATACTTCTACCTCACAACAATCTTCACGTACTGTCACTCCACTAGATACATGTTTGGATGAGAAAAAGATTACCTTGAATGCTCAAACATTTATTATTCAAATATTATTTTTCTCCATGCTGGAGGGCTGGGCCTCTCCCAGCATGCACTGGGCGAAAGGCAACAAAACATCCTGAAAAGGTCAAGCATGTACAGGATAACGCCGAGCTCCGCGTGGGGAGCAGGGAGTCCCCATGTCTACCACACTAACCAGAGTGAGTTACAGTTTTTTTTAAATCTGTCAAGGAGGTTGGGTTTTTACCCCTGTCTGTTTGTTTGTTGTTTGATTTGTATGTGTGTTTGTTTCTATGCAGGGTTACACAAAAACGAATGAAAAGAATTTCCACGGAACTTGAAAATCCAGGATCGTTTTTTTTTCATTTTCTTAAAAATTGTCACACTTTCCCAGGAAATAATTCAAGGATTTGGATTTAAAAAATCTGACAAATTTAGGGAAATGATAACCAAGAGTGTGTGAACATTGCTGCAGCTTGATTATTATTATTATTATTATACTAGAATTGCCAAGGTTTCAAACCATGTTGTGATCCAGTTGCATACAAAAGCTCCATGTGATGGTGCGGTGATGAAGCTGAAAGCAGTTCTTTCCTTCTCTATTTCTCTAAAGAAAACTAATAGCAGCTTGTTTACCGAATGGTGAAAATCCTGTCTGATATTTAAAGTGGTAGGAAATAAAGTCAAACTCTAATATGGACCAAAACCATTCACCAACATTCTACTGAGCTTTACAGGCTCGTCTCAGTCTTTTCTTGTAATAATAGATGACTGCATTCATATCCTCTCTCTATCACTGTTTACTGTTAAAACAAGAGGAGGCAGTTCTCGTAGGCTTGTAAAGGTTTGAAGATCTAAGAGCTGTTTTTTTCTTTCAGAGGTTCAGAAAAAAACATTTGTTTCCATTTGACTTTAGGGTGTTTCTTTTCTCTGCCAGTGTGAATCAAATTAAACTAAGACGATACACCGCTTGTCTTTCTTCCTCAGCGAGATCCTGATCTGAAGCTCAAAACCTTGCGAAAACAAGACATGAGGACATTTCAGCTAAATCCTCATGCAACTCTAACTCAGCCTAAATTCATCACATGTAAACGGAGGACGTGGCTTCTCTTAGAAGAGAACGAGCAGGTGTGGTCGTCCTCACGTGTCTCTACCTTCATTCAGCAAAAGACAAAAGACATATCGTCCTGTTCTTTGGCGCATTTGTCACAGGTTCAGTGTGGGAGCAGGTAGAGACTGTGTCCCTCTTTAGTTCCCCCAGTATGAGCTCATCTTGTGATCGAGACAAAAAGGAGGAGCAGGGGGGCTTTTTGACGGGAATACGACGGGTTTAACAGACATGTAAGCCTGTTGCATGACTGCAGGAATAGAACTGCATTTCTACCACCGTTTTCAGCCTGTGTGCTTCCCACCCTCCTTAAATACTTGATTCATTTCAATGTTTCAGTCTAATTTCAGCATCACCACTGTAAAATGAAGTGGGGCTAATTGCTGCACAGATTACTATTCTCCAAGGCAGGGGTGGGGAACCTCCGGCCTCCATGAGACAATGTGATCCAGCCTAAACATCTCATCAGCAACTGAGATACACAAAAGCATTCTCGTAACAGCAATCATTTTTTCTGCAATAAATGGAAATTGAATAATAGACAAGCGTGTCCTTCAAGGTGGATGACGTGTCACCACATCATCATGGTGACTGTCAGGAAAAGGAGATTAGAGGCAGTTTGTTGCACTTTCCAGGAGGGATACACAAAGAATCATGTTTTTGTTCATTCACGTTGAGCACCATTAAAGCTGGAAACATGAAGCTCAACTGGACGAGTCGGAAGAACAAATGCCCTTGGGCAAGGTTAACATTCACTTTCTGACAGTGTTATGCCAACGCGTTTATTTGTGCACAAGTTAAAAGCTAAAAAGATGAAAACTCATTCAGAAGGAGAACTCTCTGCCCTCTGAAAGTCAAAGATTCACTTCATTAGTCAGACTGAAGTTCTTCAAGTCAAGCATTAGTTTGTTTATTTTTTATGTCACCAGTGTGATGCTTTGACATCTGAATGTGCCGGGAGTGTGGGAAGATGTTCCAGGACATGCTGAATAATGGTAAATGGTCTGTATTTATATAGCTCTTTTCTAGTCTTGATGACCACCCAAAGCACTTTACAGTAGAGTTTTGACATTCACCAATTCACACACACAGTGCATCTATGGGCAGCACTTTTTCTACAAGGGGCCATTCGGGGTCCAGCATCTTGCCCAAGGACACTTCGGCATGCAGACGGAGAAGGCCGGGATAGAACCGCTGACCTTCTGGTTGGAGGACGACCGATCTACCACTCAGCCACATAATGTGGAACTACCAGATGTACTTGACGACCTCTCACTGCTTGAATTCAATAAATTCTATGTAAGTCCTGAGGCAGATTTTACCATTTTGTTTGGCTGAATCTTTTCAAATGATATTCAGTTCGATCATGTTGGCTGCGCTACATGATTTTTTTTACGCTGCACATGCCTGTAATCTGGGAAAACATTTAGATTTGATCAGGTTTGGACACAAAAAACAGTAAGTCTGCCGGGTTCGGCTCGAGTTCGGCTAATTTTCAGGAGAGGAGGAGAAATACATGCAGAGAAATTGTGGCTTGAGCATTACTCAATACAATCGCTGTTTGGGACAAACTCCTGCAGCTCTTTTTCAAAACTGACATGGAAAAACTCAGTTCTGCTTTAGACTGAATGAGCCAAACCTGGAAAACCAGCTGCAAGAATGAAAATTTGATGTGAAAAATGTTCCCCTCCACTGTTTAAAGGGAATCCACACACAGATGCACTCATGGACAAAAACTCACATTTATCGATCAAACATGGAGGTGTACTCACTACTTTCATTCATCCACAGTCTCCCCTGGGCCCTGCCTTCGATTCTCTTGTACTTTGTGTGTTTAATTCACTGCCAGAGTGCGCCTGCCACAGCCTTCACTTCCAACTCCTCTCTCAATATATAGCAGCGCTACATCTGAGCTCAGTGCCTGTGTTTGCTCCGTGGCTGTTTTATTGCCTCTCCAATAAAATGTTATATTTTATACTCATGTATCACCGCTGAAAGATATGTATTTTTTTTCTCTTTAGGGCAGTTTTTCACTTTTTAACACATGCAGCTGAATTTCCAGGAGACGCCTGTGTGCTATAGGACCTCCAGGGGATCATAGAGAATCACGAATGTGTTTCTTCTTGTTCCTCTAAGTTTGAAGAAACTGTTTCCAGGTGAAGGTATTTGCAAACACAATTTAGAGCGAAGAGTTACCGTAATCACACTGACGGGTAAGCTATGTGCACATATCCTACATTAGTGGTTGTGTGTGTGTGTGTGTGTGTGTGTGTGTGTGTGTGTGTGTGTGTGTGTGTGTGTGTGTGAGAGACTTTAAGTCATCTTGGAATCACGTGCAGATTATATTCTCCTTATCCTATATGACTGAGAAGTCTTGTGATTATAGTCTCTTGCCACGGTTCCTCTCTCTCTTTCTCTTTTTACCTCTCTCTCTCTCTCTCTCTCTCTCTCTCTCTCTCTCTCTCTCCTTTCTTTTCTCTCCCTGTTGCATAGGAAAGGAAATCAAGGAGAACTACAAGGATAGGGCCTGTAAGTAAAGAGAAATTAAACTATTGCTCTCTCTCTGCAGCTTGTTGCCTTAGAGACCAGCAGAGAGCGAGAGATAAATCTGTGAAATCCTCTGATCATCCGTGTGTGTGTGTGTGTGTGAGAGGAGGGTGCCTGTGTGGGTGTACAGTGGGAAAACGGGTCTGCTCCCGACATACACACACACACGCACACACATAACCTCTCCACTCCCCTTGCCCCGTGTTTTCTCTCTGAAATTGCTGCGTTGATGCTGAAAATGAGATCCAATTATTACTAATTACAGAGTAACATCATCTTTCTCCAGTGCGTGCCCTTCCTCTATAAACCGATATCCATCAGAGTCTCTTCTGAGCTATAGATTGTGTCTTTGTGTCTCAGGGCCGGAAAAACCACAGTGTTAAACAAGGCACAAAATTATATCTTTACAGGGCGATAATTAGGCCGAGTGCCTGTCTGAGGCGGGAGAAAAGAAGAGGAGGGGTGAACACAAACTACTGACAAATGTTGATTAACAGGACAGTAATGTTTTGTTCCAGACAATAAAGTGAAATTATAAATTGAATAACACCTTAATCAAATTTGGAGAATGGGTTTTAGAAGCTAACATCCACCTTATTTGACCCTGATCCAAGGATTTTCTTTGTGATTGTGTTGATTCTACCACAGACATTGGAGTTGGTCATTATTTGGGTTGAGTGTTGATAAGTTAATTAGTGGATATTAAAGTTGTTCAAGCTGAAATCCCGCTTTTTTCCTTTTCTAAGGTCAAGAGTAGAATTAGTCTCAAAGAAATGATCATCAGTGTCTGTAAGTCCTAGTTGCAGTGTGTGGTGACCTTCATACCTTTGAAGTTGTGTGTTTTCAGGTACAATGAAAGCCTATCTTGGCTCCACAGAAGAATGTAGGAATGAAGGTTAAGATGACATAGTCTTGTGTGTGTGTGCTGCGTGATTGCAGTCACATGGCAGGTCAGTAGCAGGTCACTAGGGGGAACCTCAACGAACACGAGCTGTGAAACTGGAATCTGGACTTTTTCCTCACTAAAATTGGATTTTCAGCATCGGAGCAGAGCGGAAAAAAAACAACAGTAGCTTTGAGTTTAGTGCAAAACTTCAATTTCATTTTGTTGTGTCTTTCTTTATGAACAACAACAAAGTCGTTGTTCATTTAGCCAGGACAGTAAAAAGAGGGACTTAAACTAAGAGACTACTGGTCAGGACTGTCCTGTAATAAACAAGAACAACAACTGACCCATTAGGTCGTCTGTACAAACAGCTTACTATGGCCCATAGTGGTTTTATTGTTAGACAACCTCGAGTGGCTGTAGTTATTATGATGGGTGCGTAAAAAGAAGTCAGGTGACGCACTCCATGGATGGATGGAGGGAGGAAGAGGTGGATGGAAGGAGGGAGGTAGGGAGGGATGAATGGATGAATGGATGAATGGATGAAGGGATGAATGGATGAATGGATGAATGAATGAATGAATGGATGGAAGGAAGGAGGGAGGGAGGGAGGGAGGGATGAATGGATGGAAGGAGGGAGGGAGGTAGAGAGGGATGGACGCATGGATGGATGGATGGAAGGAGGAAGGGAGGTACGTAAGGACGGATGGATGGATAAATGGATGGAAGGAGGGAGGTAGAGAGGGATGGATGGATGGATGGATGGATGGATGGATGGATGGATGAGATGGATAGATGGATGGAGGTATGGATGGATGGATGAATGAATGGGAGGAGGGAGGGAGGTAGAGAGGGATGGATGGATGGATGGATGATGAGTGAATTTTCATTTTTCGGTAAACCATCTCTTTAAACACCACTTGAGGTTTTATCAGTCAGAGTAATTGAAAGTAAATCACATGCAAACTGTCAGTCAGTAAAGCTGTGGTTTATTCATATGAACATGTTGAAAACTGGATACATCATTGGTTCTATAACCTGTCTCATTATAATGTATAAAATATGTACTTGTTTGTATATATATATATCTGCATTCATGCCATAATTACAAATATGACATGTATTGAACAAAGAAATAGAAATTTGATATAAAACAATTTAACTAAAATTGATAAAAACAGTTTGTCATACAAGTGGTTACCATGGTAATTAGTTGGATTCTACCTCCGTGATGAAAGTCATCATACATATACCTTTATAAGTGCATATATAAATTAAATAATTAGTGAATATATCTGTTGGAGACATTAAATAAAACGGGCATTATCAGATAAGGCACTTTAATTACATCAGTATAATCTGCTGTACATTACATTACTGAAGACACCAGTACATTACAAAAAACAGGACTGGCCCCAGAGGACAGAGCCATAAAAATGACCATGTAAAATAAATCGTAGCAATGTGATGCAATGAAGAAACAATGTGATAGAACTGTGGTGATATCAGGACCGAGGCTGAACTGCTTGAGATTAATCTGAGGAATGAACGTTTGTGTCAGAATGACTTGAAACACCCCGACAGAGAAGAGTGGAGAAGGAGGGAGGAAAAAAGGAGGAGACTACCATGGTTTATAAATGGAGATTAACACCATGCAAATCACAGATGTACTGTGATTTCCGAAATCTTTCCGCGCATGTGTTACGTTACATGTGTCTCCATGGTAACCGAAGTGGCAGTGTCAAGGATTGAAGTTGCCCAGAGCGTGACCTTGTCTTTTCACAAGCGCACACAGCTGCATCCGTCTCCTTTTCTGTCTCTCTCTCTGACTCAATCCATCCAATTCTTAGACCAGCTGCCTCTTTGTCAACCAACACTACACACACACACACACACACACACACACACACACACACACACACACACACACACACACACACACACACACACACACACACACACACACACACACACACACACACACACACTCACTCACTCACTCACTCACTCACTCACTCACACACACACCCTGGGCAACCAGAGAGGAGACAAGTTGGCACCCATACCTTCCTCCTTCCTCACAAAAAGCCAAAGCAGTTCCTCCTCTGCCTCTTGCTCACAGACAAACTCGACTTAGTGTGTAAATGAGATACAAAAGGACATCCAGTTGTCAGGAGCTGTTACTGGGATCTGAAGCAGGACGAGCATGTCCCACCTTTATCCTTCTCTAACTGCGGGGTGATGGTGTCGGGGACTTCTGATTGGAGCAGGTCTTTCTCGCTGGCGATGATGTGTTTCACCAGGCAGTTCGCTGCTTCGTCGATGTTGATGTTTTCCTGGAGAGAGGAGTTGGGAAAAGGAGCGGGTAGAAAAAGACCGAGGGAAGAATTGATTAATGCAAACATTTTTATGGAGACATGTGCGGCAGGAAAAGGCCTGAAGGAGCAGGGAAGTGAATCAAATGGATCATTACGAGGCTGAGTGGATGGATGAAGCACCAGCAAGCAGCAATGATGTGAAGACGAACTGAAAATTTAGTTTTGCACGAGTTTCCTCACAGTAGCTGTCAGCGGTCTCTGCAGACAAATTATAACTTTACTCTAAATTCTGAAGAAAAGGAGAGAACAAAATGTGCTGTGATCAAAACAAAGACGTCGAAACGGAATTAGAGCCTAAATACAAAACAACAACCAAATTCAACCTTCAGTAGATCGTGTACAGCATCAAAACCACTTAGATTACATTGTAATGGTTTTGGCTAACATAAAAAGAATGAACCTGTTGATTCCTCTTTCCGAGCAGGGGAAACTATCAAATAAAGAATGACTTCCACATGTTGTATTTGTACCAGAGCAAAGAGCTACACAAAGGCAAGAGGGAGCTCTGCGAAGAGGCAGAGAAGGCCAGGCCAAAGGTTTGGGGAGCCAGCAGCTACTGTGAAAGGTTAGCAGCGGGGGGTGTCAGGGAGACGTCCATGTTCACTGCTCCGCCACCAGGAGATGTTCCGGGATAAAGGGCGAAGCATCTCTTGACCCGGTGGTCCCTGGCCGTTGACCCGGAGGTCAATACTTTCCAATTATGTGCCTCTAAATATAATATAAATAATTCCAAAGCAAATCAACAAAAGGAAAAGTGCATCTTCTGAGTGGTTGGTTTTGAATAAAAGCTGCGACAACAAACTACATTTACTGATTTGAATAAACAGAACTGAAAACAGAATTATTATGTTGGACTAAGTAAGACAGAAATAAAAGCTTGAAGTGCTGCTCATTCTTTTCTGTTCCTTTCACGCTGAGAATTAGGAACAACTATACATAATGTTTTCGCAGCACTGCACTTAATTTCCCTGTGAATATACATTTTTCCTGATGTTGTTTTTATGATGCCGTTACGAAAAGTTATTCTGAAGAAGCTTTGGCTTAATTGGATACAGACAGGAAGTATGGGGGCAGGCAAGTGAGAGAAGACAAAATACAATGGTCTGGAACAACTGTGTGTGTGTGTGTGTGTGTGTGTGTGTGTGTGTGTGTGTGTGTGTGTGTGTGTGTGTGTGTGTGTGTGTGTGTGTGTGTGTGTGTGTGTGTGTGTGTGTGTGTGTGTGTGTGTGTGAAACAAACTGAACTGAAAACTTTATGAAATGATTGCAGCCTATTATTATTATCTTCTCTGGCCATCAACTTCCCCCTTCTCCCTCTCTCTCTCTCTCTCTCTCTCTCTCTCACATACACACACACACACACACACACAGTTTTGTAACATGTGAAGTCCACTGCGGGAGCAGTAGAGCTCAAACAGTGCTCAGTGGGATGTGACATGGTGGCGTCTGCAGAGCCCTGAACCTCTCACACATACAAACCATCTGTGTGTGTCGTGATCTGTCATCCTTACCGCACAGATCTGGAGACAAAGATTGTGCTACACCAAAATAAAACAACAACAAATCTGCTCCTCCTCTACAGTCGGCCCGCTTCACTTCTCTGCACACGGAGCACATCTAGATAAAAGTTGGAAATGACTCATCTGGCATTCATGTGGCTTATCGGTACATATGACATTTACGGCATCAAATTGATTCATCATTACAGTTTCAAATAGGCCGAAGCTGTTGGAAGATGGCAGCACACTTCCAAATGGGATGTTTTTATAAAGCAAAGATAAATCTCAGAGCAGACAGCTCTGGACATTCACCCTGAACACCAGGTCACTGGAGCAGCAAGATTTTGTTCACACAGCAGCTCCAGCTGTGTGACATTCTATGATTTGTCCAACGTCAGATGACTGGTTGTGTGTGTGTGTGTGTGTGTGTGTGTGTGTGTGTGTGTGTGTGTGTGTGTGTGTGTGTGTGTGTGTGTGTGTGTGTGTGTGTGTGTGTGTGTGTGTGTGTGTCTCAATCAATTTACTGGTTTTCTGCCTCAATTTCATCGGATTGAATCATCAATTTATCATGGCATCCCTATCGTTCTTTCACAACAGCAAATTATTTTCATCACCTGATTGTTGGTTTGTATCTTTGGTATTTAGAAGGACATCCCAAACTGTTTATTTTCTGTTTGTCTCAATTCATTAACATTAAGAAAATCACAAAAAATGTGGTGTAAAAGAGCTAAACAAAGTGTATACAAAAATGACATGTTATATACTGCACCATAATTAATAAACTTCATTTATATAGCACTTTAGCACAAGTTTACAGGGGTTCACAAATAGAAATTCAGCGTGTTTCATTTGTAGCTAAATCTGAGTGCCTTTTTGTGCTGTTTATAAATGTATCATAGGTTTGTATACGTGTGTGCTTGTGTGTCTATGTGCACGTCTTAGTCGTTTTTTTCTTTTCTTCTCATCCAACTGTGAGATTCCTGCTCAGCATTAGCTGCTATAATCAGGGCCTGTGCTGGTGTGTCAGTGTGTTAGTGTGTAGGTGGGTGAATCCTCAGCTCATTTCACAGCCACAAGTCACTCACTGCTTTTCTGACTGTGTCACTGAGTCCTGCATTATACTGCAACTTCAGTTCCTTTAGGCTTTGTGAAAGGTTTATTATTTGTTATTTAAATTTTTTTCAAGGTATTTATCTGCTCTATTTGCTGCTCTACATTTCTTTACTAAATACTTAGTACTATTTACTTAGGAATGAGGATGTCTTTAGAAATTGGTTTTCATATTTATCCACATTCAGAGCCACCCATATATAGATATAGATATTCTACTTTTCTGGTTAGATTTTTATTTTAAAATGTAAATATAGATAGTATATAATCATACTTAATCGGTATATCTGTTAATTCATCAGTCACATCAGTTATTTTATCTAACCTGCACAAAACAAGTTGGTTAGTTAAACTTAAATTCCTTTGTATTCATAGTGAATTGATCAGTTGCTCTTGGCTCCAACTCTGTAATTATGGACGGACATTAAAGAGGCAACAATCCTGTCATCTAACTCTAAGCATGACAATGATAAAAGCACATTTCCAAAAGAAAAATGTCAAACTACTCCTTTAGGATCTGTGCCAGTCAATAGAAAACTGTGGACTGATACATTCCCAGCTGCCCCAGTTCAATGACACGGGAGGAATGTCTTCTGTGGAAAATCAGCACAGCTCAATGATTGAGGCTTTATTCATACACTAAGACTAAATGGACTCGTTCCACTCAGCATTTTTAAAGGATTTCTTCACCTCCTGAATGTGCCTCTGTCTGTGGTGGCATCTCCACGGGGCGATCAGGTGCTCCGTCTGACACAGTGGAGCTGGTCAGGAGTCAGCTGCTCCTAAAGGACATTTACACAACGAGGGCACGCCCGCTGACATGGGGGCTTAAACCTCAGAGCTCCTGTTGAAGGCCGGTCATTGTATTCACAGCGACTTCTTCTGTGTGTGTGTGTGTGTGTGTGTGTGTGTGTGTGTGTGTGTGTGTGTGTGTGTGTGTGTGTGTGTGTGTGTGTGTGTGTCCCATCGTTCTCACCTTGGCAGATGTCTCATACCATCCCACAAAGCCGTTCTCCTGGCAGAACTGCTCCATCTTTATTCCGTTATTCATGAGCACGTCCCGGCCCTGGTCACATTTATTAGCCAAAAGCACAGTGGCTACATTCTTCCCATTGGCAAGTGTCAGTTTGGAATCCAAGTCCTCCTTCCATTTTGCCACGGCCTCGAAGGAGGCGGGCCTGGTGACGTCGAACACAATGAAGGCGCCCATGGCCTCACGGTAGTACACACGAGTCATGTTGCCAAACCTCTCCTGACCTGGAAGACACACACACACGTACACATGCACACACAAAAATGGTATTAAATGCATAGCTTCATTGATGCATGTTCAGTATGTTTTGTTTCCATTTAGTTCCGTGCACATAGATCACCTGCATGATGCCACTCAGGAAGATAAAAGAAATGCAGTGTCATTTCAGCAATCAGACACAAACTCTTACACAAGTCATTCAATTTACTTAGTTTATCACACTCCTGTCTGATATGTGCCATCGTGGACACATTATTTACATATCTCACCTCGTCTATAACCTCCACACTCTCATTCATGCTTTTACAGTTAAAAGCACTGTAGTAAGACACAAGATGCAGAGGGAGATAGAGGCAGGATTTGATGAGGTGAGAGGTATCTGTAGTGTGTGTGTGTGTGTGTGTGTGTGTGTGTGTGCGTGCGTGCGTGCGTGCGTGCGTGCGTGCGTGCGTGCGTGCGTGCGTGTGCGTGTGTGTGCGTGTCTGTGAAGTTCTTCTCTGTAAAAATTCCTCAGGGTAAAATTAATTCGATAAGCTCTGTTGGAATGTTGTATCCACACGGATTTTACCATCCACAACTCCACCATCAGTAGCAGCTGCATAGTTGCAGAATAAAAAGACATTTTCTAAGGCGTTCCTCCCAAATGCAGTTTGCATCGTACTAAATGGAGTTTATATAAATCTACATGTAACTGTGCTCATTTTCTGTTCACCTGCTCTTCAGCACATATGGACGAGAGCACAGGGTCGGCTGCTGAACACCTGGGAGGATGTGTGTCTGGTTCGAGGACTTACAGCATCATGGGCAGAACCTGTATTATATTACAACACATATCACTATAGTATCATCATACACCAAGTGAAAAAACTGTTCCTGCCTTTCTGTATAAGTTATTTTGTTGATAAGTTCATTTTCACATGCATTATTCGAGGATGTTTTACGGCCTGTGTTTAAAATATTTTTCTATATCATTACAAATATACCATGAGGACGCCACATAGGCAGTGGTTGGTACTGTCGCCTCACAGCAGGTTTGCATGTTCTCTCCATGTCTGGTGGGTTTTCTCTAGGTGCTCCGGCTTCCTCCAGCAGGCCAAAGACATGCAGATTGGAGTTGGGTTAATTGGAGACTCTAAATTGACCTTAGGTGTGAATGTGAGAGTGAATATTTGTTGGTCTGTGTATGATGGATATGCTGGTGACCCGACCAGGGTGTACCCCACCTCTCGCCCAATGTCAGCTGGGATTGGATCCCAGCCCCCCACCTGCAACCCTTACAGTATATATATATATATATATATATAATGAAATAAGCAATAATATAAGTTAAAGTTCAGAAAAAGAAAAAGAAACCCATAGGTGTTACTAGTTATGTGTTTGGCTAATAGAAAAACTCAACTAAACCCCACAACTCTTACTAGAATTTGATTCCACGTTGCTTACTGCAGACTGGTGCACACAAATATGTGATATCATCCATTCAAACTGAGCATTGCCCACTTTAAACCAGTGAGAAAACTTTTAACTTTGGAAGAAAACTCAGTTGAGATAAAGTAGCGTTAATGCCCCAAACATCTGCAGTTCATCTTGATATTGTGTCTGAATGTTCTGAAGCCACATGAGTCCCACAGCTCAACGTGCACAGCACATCTATGGGATTTCAAAAGTAATGATAGCAGTATAACTCAGTCATGTCTCCGTGTACAGGCCACTGTGTCGCTGTAGGCCACAGAAAAATGGCCAACAAAAATAAAATGGTTGAAGTTGTTATTTGTCTTGGGAAATGCTTCAAAGCAGTCAGTGATTTATTACATCTGTGACATGAGAAAACTTCAGTCCATCCTCAAATCCTCAAACAAGCTCACAGCAGCGCTGGGTGAAGAACAGTCAGTCTTTGGTTGGGTCTCATAGATTCAAACGTATTCATTTTAAAAGGGACATATTTTTTATGAGACAAAATCTTCACAGGCTCTTTCTTTATGATTCTGTAGTGGGTAGAGTTAATCCTAAATAATTCAGAACTACAATTGACGTTTTCAGCCCCATAGGACTTCTCTAACTTCAGGGCCCACGCAGGGAGCACGTACTCTACAGGACCTGCAGAAGTTTCCTCTGAGGGAGACACTCATCCTCACATCACAATAGAAGCTTTCTGTACACAAGAGCTTGGGACTCAAATCTCCCTCACATGAGTTTGAGACACATGACTGCTTGCGCTCGCTGGTGAGGGAGCACAGGAGGGGAGAGAGCAGCGGGTCAGAGAATTCTTCTAACCCTCAGCCGACACTCATGTGAGACGAAAGCGCTGCAGCCTTTAGCTTTTTTTATCGTACCCAACAGCATCACAGTCGAATGTCTGTGTAAACCCGTGACGTCTGCGCTCGCCCTGCCCCAATCAAAGAATTCTACTCATGAGGAAGGAACATGACAATTTCTCTAATTTCTATCTACTGATCAAACAAGGAAATAGAATAACATTTCAAAAGAGCTCAGGGTATCGCACAGATCCTACAGACAGAGAAGGACATGCTGCTCAGTGTGAAAGGATGGAGAGGTAATTAGTGGTACCAAAAGGTTCAAGACTGAATTACTGTTTTTATTGTACTTAGTGTATTATTATACATAGTGTATAATTGTATGTATGGATATATAATTGGATGGTAGTGTGCTCGAATTACTCGGTGGTGTAAATTTAGGTAAAGTGAGATTTGTGTGTTGTCATCTGGCACAATTTGGATATTTTAATTTATGTTACGACATTTTTTTTTTACAGTGATTTACACTAAAAATAATAATGATGTGGCAGGCTGTTGCCATGGCTACTCTCTTATGTCATGTGGTATCATGGTGATCCATCATGTGGTGTCATAGTGATCTGTCATGAGGTCATGCAGCTCTCAAAATATGAAATAAGGCTAATTACATGACTAAATTACTTAATAGTTAATACATGAATGAATTAGATTTTATATCCACAGATGTCTGTAAATACAGTTTGTAAATAAAAGTTAGGTATAGGTTGTATATATTTTCAACAAAATATAGAATATATAATAATTCAGTATTATAGAGTATGTGATCGTGATTCTGGTTTCCTTGGGAATGTAATTTGAAAGGAAGCGTGTAATTGTAGAAATGTGTGCCCAAAGGATGTGGGTTGAGTAACGGGTCAGCTGGTACAGATGAGAAACACCAACCTTGGATAGCCCGTAACATCATGGTTGTATGGAAATGGAGAAATTACATATTTATATTTTCTTTGGGATCACTCTTCTTTATAATTCTAACCTCAAACACTAAGACTTCAGAAAGTATGAGTTTAATGTGAGTTTTTATTCTCAGGCCTCTCACACACACAACACACACACACACACACACACACACACAAACACACAACACACACACACACACACACACACACACACACACACACACACACTCTGAGATGAAATAATGTATTACCTTCCCTGGAAGAATAAAGAAAGAATATGGTTTTCATTTGAGCGGTGGAGCTATGATAAATATTTTAGTTTTTATTGGGAAAGCTTTGACTCAAACTTTGAGTGAAATGCAAAAGTGGATTTCATTGTAATAGTTTTCACTGTGATTGTGAAGCACAATCATTCAGTAGTGATCGAAATCTAAACGTGATTTCCACCGTGACCGTTATCTAATATACCTCATTTGAAAATGTAGCCTTCAGTTAATTTGAACTTAATAGGGAATTTTCAACAAAGTCCCTTGATTTAATTTACTACCAAAGGGATGTCCAATTTCATTTAAAGATTTTTTTTTTTTTTACTTGTCCCATAAAGTAATCCATCCTTTTTGACCAGTATGTTCTATCACAATAGAATAGAAATGCTACAAATGTCTTATACATAGGGTATTTGTTCTTTTACTGTTCTCCAAGGCTGAGTCTGGCTTCAAAAACGTGCGTAAAGTTTGAGTCACACAATAGTAAATCACACAAACTAACTTCGTGTTGAGAATTTTAAATTTCTCATCATATTTCCTCAACTTCTACACGTTTGTTTTTCCTCTTGTTTGTCTGCTTTTTCCACGTGAGCCGTGCGTAAAAGTCGGGACCGTACCTGCGATGTCCCACAGCTGAAGGCGCACCGTCTCCTGGTCCCAGTTGAGGACTTTGAGGGCGAAGTCCACGCCGATGGTGGCTCGGTAGTTGGGGCTGAAGTTGTGGTGGACATACCGCTTGATGATGCTGGTCTTGCCGACCCCGAGGTCCCCTATCACAAGAATCTTATAGAGGTGCTCCTTGTGGTGGTTGTTCTGCATGGCGACCGAGGAGGGCGAGAGCTGAGCATGAATCCACCGGAGAGGAGGATGAAAGGGGGGAGAAAGCACAGGGCAGCGCAGAGGGAAGTGGAGTGTGAGTGGGTGGTGAGGAGGGGAGGCGAGGTACGCCCTGGTCCACACAGGGAAGTGGAACACAGACGTCTCTGGACCTTGTGACTCACTCCGGGGAGCTGCCCGAGTCCGCGCGTAAAAGTCTGGAATTAAGAATAAAAAAAAGATTTGTCAGCACAGTGTTCGCATTTTCACAGGTTTGATGCTGTAGCTGGATGAGGAAGACATTTTATGAAATGTTTGGTTACATCACTAAAAACGATAGTTTGTGAGATCATGTTGTTTTGTGTAAAAATATAGAATTTGTACATTTGCTGTCAGACAAATAAGAGTAAAATGCTGAATATTTTACAGTAGCATTACATGGAAATACTCAAGTATTTATAATTCAATAACAAGTCCACCTAATAGCATATCTTAAATAATGTACTTACCATTGATCAATTTAAATATGAAACTGTTGCATTGACTCACATTAAAAAGAGCCATTGCGATACACTTTCTGGACACCATTCATTCGCCACATTTTTTATTGTTTCTCTCCCCTTTGCGTTTTTTTAATCATTTCATGGTGCATTTTGGTTTTTATTATAGCAAGTTGGTGTGAGTATTTGCCATTGAGTAAAAAACGATTGCCCGATACACAAAATGACATTGAATAAAATCCCAAAACCAAACATTCACGAAATGCTTTTATTCCATCAGTGCAAATCTCACGATACAATGTAAAACACATGCTTTCAATAAAACAAGGGTAAAAGAAAGGCAGAATCGAAGGCACTACCACCAGTTGAATCCCTTTATCATGAAATGCCTTTTAGATGTTCCACAAGGGTTGAAGATATTACAGTTCTCCCCTGAGCTTCCCTGAGACTAACAAACAAGGTCCTGCACGTGACAGACAAACACAAATATCGACCTCTCATTTGGGAATTCCCTTTGAATTTTAAAGTGATATGTTCTACCCTTTTATGATTCGTCACAGTATGTACCAATCCATTGATTACATTGATTCCAAGTTTGTGTCGGCAGTTACAGCTTGAATTAAATCATCGATTGGCAGCGATTGAGCGATTGTGCAAAAGTGAAAACAAAAAGGCAGCGACCTGCATGCATCAATACTTAAAAAATCAACCATAAAACAGAAGCGTTGGTGTCCCTAATACCAACTCTAACCAAATATAGCTTTCACAGCATAATACTTTGTCTTGTCTTTTGTTTTTTACATGTTATTCCCAGAAACCCTAGCTTCCCAGAAAAAGCAGAGCTGCTCTGCAAGTAAAGCCCGGGTTTATAAAAACCAGAAACTATATTTCAGGCTCCGATCAGTCAAGATAGAACCTCCAATTAAATCATTTGGATCCACTAATGTCAACATTTAAATATGCGACACTTGACTAAAGAATAATCAGGCTTAAAAGTCTTTAAACAATCATATTAAAATTTTGGTTTCGCGATGATTATTTCACTTTGATATTTCATCGTCATGATGACTTTTGGCATTAAATCTAAAATCCATGTATTTTCATTTAAAAGGTTTAGCAGTTTTATGCACTGTAGCCCTTGACATCTGCGTGTTGGATTAGGGAAATGTGACATTTTGCTGTATGATGTCATCTAATTTGAAAAGTAACAGATTTTGCATAAAATTTTCAGCCCCTGGAGAACACGTTAAAAACAGATCAAGAAAGTTGTGCTACTGAGAGCCCTCTTCAGGACCCACACTCCTCCCGTCCTGACTTTACTGCGTCTACAGTTTGGGGATTGGTTTGGCTGCCACTGCGATGCTCTCGATGGCGCACTCGTTACTTCCGCGGCGGATTCGGAAGTAGCCGTCCTCGCCCCAGCCAGTGCCCCAGCTGTTCTTCACAATCCAGAACTTCTGCCCGGTCTTGTGGCAGCGGCCGAATCCCACCAACAGCACAGCGTGGTTGGTCAGCTCGAAGGGATTGAAGCGGTCTGAGAGGCCTGTGTGGTGGTAGATGCCCTCCTTGTAGTTCATGAAGTCAGAGTAGACCTGAGAAAGAAACCACAATTTACTTTTTATTCATTTAGTTGTTTTAGTTTGCATTAAGGTCAGTGGAGATGTAAAGGATTATGTACATAAGATATTTCATAAACAACTACAATTACTACCTCATGGTTGAATGCCTCTACCAATCAGTCAAGTGCCAGATCAAATTACAATGGCACTAAGTAGAGCACAACGTCTCTGCCAAGGCCCAACAGTCCTCCTAAATTCAATCAAACTGTACACACGCATAGAGAGCAGTCCTCTAAATATGCCAGATGTTATTCCCTGGCAAATCACTGTTGAAAAATGTGCGGTCTGTGCAGTAGTTTTTGGGTCATCTTGTTCACAAACAACCACCAACCAACCAATAAATGGACAGGGGTGAAAACATGACCTCCTTGGTGGAGGAATTGATCCTACTCTCCCCACCTGCACATGAGCTTAATGCTAAGTACAAGGCCATTAAAGTGTTCTCCAAGAACATTGTGATGTCAAAGTGAAGATGACTTTTGACTGTTTGGGTATAAAATCTCCTCACCTCATTTTATCCTATTAGATATTTGTGTTAAATTGCATCATAATTAGCTTATAAACTCTTGATTTATGGCCAAAAACCTTTAGTGATGTCACAACGACCTTCACCTTTGACCACCAAAATCTAATCAGTTCATTTTTGAGGTGATGTGAACATTTGTGCCAAATTTGAAGACATTTCCTCGATGCGTCTCTGAAATATCACATTTATGAGAATAGAACACTGACAGATGGCATGTGCATATGAGCAGGTGTTTCACCTCAAAGGCCACGGCCATGGGTCCATTCTTGACCAGGTCCAACATCATGGCCATCTCACTGCAGCCGCCATAAAACCCACCAACGTAGTAGTACTCTGCCGCGTAAGCATGGACGCAGTTTTTAGGAACGTCACACGGACTGTCCTTTGCAACGTACGGAAAGCAGGACTCGTCCACCAGGCCGAAATCCTGCGCATACTTCCCGATCAGGTATGGGAACCCACCGTCACACCCTAAAAAAGAGGAGATCAACGTTAGATGTGGTTTGTAATATTTTCAGAGGTTGTCATGACGTTCTCACAGGGTGAAATCTCTTAATAATATTAATCATAATAATAATAGCTTGAATTTATAAAGCGCCTTTCAAGAGATCCAAGGACGCTTTACATGTGTCAGTGGGGACAAAAGAGAAAGGAAAAGAAAGTATGAGGCCCAAGATGGAAAAAGTAAAAGGAGGCTTCAGGGCTCTTCACAATAATGGAGTGAAAATGCTCTAAATCAGGGCAGTTGAGAAACACCTCAATCTGATAAGTCTCACATAACCAGATTCTACAGTGTTGTGTCAGCACTGTGGAGTATGGTTACAATTCTGCTATCAAGAAAAAAAAGGCTGGCTTGTTTGCATTTCTTTAACCAGTTTCAGTCGTCTTAGGCTGCGCTTAACACAGAACGCAAAATGACCTGCAAAATGTGGGTGGGGGCACAAATTGTTAAGTTGGAACATTTGCACATGGGAGACCATAAATGTCACAATTGGAAAAGTGAACCTTTATCAATGAATTGCTCCCCCTCCATAGACATATTTAAGGTTAAACAAAAGACCCACATGGTTTCTCAGGCTGTTGGCTGTACGTAGTTGCTTTTCAATTTCATGATACAAACACTTCTTAGCTTGCTAGCTGGGAGTTTGTCAGCATACCCACAGTCGGTGAGTCAGACATGAAACACTTGACTTTCTAAGATGACCCTTTATGATTAGGGAGGAAGGCAGTTCAGCGGATTCTACATACGTCACAGCCTCATTTAAACTGTATAACTGCTGCTCAGTTCATATCATATAATGAGCATTTGGCATCCGAGTAGGGAACAGCGGGTGGTTTTTGTACAGTTTCTGGAGCAGCCTGCAGGGTGTGGGCCACACAGGTTTTTTTTTTGTTTTGTTTTAAAAAGGGGGGATTGTGTGCCCAAGAAACAAATGACAGACAGACACATTGAAAGCAATTGCACCCGAGTTAAACACAGTATATTACAAGTGATAGTTGGTAACATGTACAGCCTATTTGACATTTAAATCAAATTGTATAGTAGCACATCAATAAAACAACCTTGTGAAGATTGTACTCGTTTTATTACAAACAAGATTGATTGTCTTGTTTGACTGTGCTGCTGCTGTTGCATTGGACTGCATTATATAGGTAAAGGTTTGCTCTTTTCTTTACCAGCTCCTGTTGAGTTAATTGCCTGTATTAGAAGCAACATGTATTGTAGCAGTGCTGTATGGGACAAAGTAATGCACATGTCATATATTCTTGTTAGCTTACCCACTTCCTGCTTCTAAATGAAACTGTTTTTCCTTACAGCTTTTTAACAACATTTTATTGTGTAGGTCACTTTAGCAGAGATGTTGTTTTCCGGATTATGAAAATAGTGACAGGCTGGAAGTGGAATGGGAGAAAAATGCCGTCTGACCCAGGCGCCCACTGGTAGACTCATACCCACAGTCTACATCCGGTGAGTCAGACATGAAACACTTGACTTTCTAAAGTCATCATTAGAGGGGAAGGTAGTTATGAGTTTTCTTCATACATCATTTTCTCATTTAATTTCTCTAACTGCTGCCAAGTTCATATCTGCAGCATTTGGCATTAGATGATTCAAATGAAGTGATATGAGTGTCATTTACCTTGAGAATATTTAGAGCAGGAGACCACTTGCTGCGGACTGAGGATGGTGGTCTCACTGTTGTTGGTTTGGATTCGGATGCGAGCCTCTAACATCCCCATGGCGGCGAAGGAGTAGCAGCTGCCACATGATGCTGCAACAAAACAGAGAGATTTACACTGAAGTCAAAAATCACAACTGTGCAACACAACAGCGCTGGAATAAACCCAACTAATGCTGGGTTTGGATTTTATCGACTAGAAGTCAAATCTCTGAGGCTGTAACTCGTGGTGTTGTACTAGATTGCATTACATTATGAAGTGTTTCAAATATGCTGTTGGGATTTGCAGCGTGGTTCAGTTTTTATCTGGGTCCCTGACCTTATTAAGAGTAATAAGGTGTAACAACAATTCTTATAAGGGAAAGATCTGTGCTAGTAGGACAAATAAAAAAAACTAAAACCCAAACCCAATCGTCATGTCTTTGGACGGTGGGAGGAAGCAGGAGTAGCCAGAAACCCACACAAACACTGGGAAAACATGCAAACTCCACACAGAAAGATTTATGATAGAGCATTTATTTTGAAAATAACAGACATCTACACCTGCATCTTCCCTTTAAATTCAGCACGGGAAAGACCCATTTATCCTCAATCTGACCAATGTTTGTGAAGTGAAATGGAACCAAAGAAATTCACCTGATTCTAAGGAGTGCAGAAAATAACGGTACAGTGGCTTAGAGGGCTTCTATTGAAACACTTCAGCTCTCTCCAGATCCTTAAACCCGGCTCTACAGAGGCCCTCTCAGACACTCGCACTGCTCAGCACACATAATCTCTCCGCTCACACACTAGGCTGTGCAGAAACACAGGAGAGCAGAAAGCAGAGCAAGGCCTGCCCGGAGGGAAGCCAAGTAGCTGGCGAGCTGCTGTTCAGTCTCTGCCTTTACAGACAAATGTGAGAGTAGAAAGGTTTGGCTTTCTCTGATTCTACAAGTCTTCTCATTCTTACTGTTTCTGAATCTTTCAATTTATAATCCTTTCATCATGTGTCCAGACGTAAAATACAGTTTCAAGATTTCGGTTGGACAGCATTTGAACATTACCTTGGTTTCGCACGGGGCTGACGAAGTTTACACCGCCAACGTTTCTCCAATCAAAGTGCTCAGGAAGACCTGCAGCCATCTTGGCAACACCAGCTCTCACAGGCATGGGGTGAACACGCCTAGTGATAAAAGTGATTATAAAAAGAATCTCATTTGAGCACGAGGATATTTTACGTCAGACATTTTGCGAAAGATAGTTTTACAGAAAACCTTATAAAATCAAATTCTCTAGTTGCACCATTAGTAACATGAATCCATTAGCACTGGTGTTATGTGAGGATTTTAACTCGTGAGCCTTATCTTGATCTTTCTCAAAGTATTGGTTTGTTTTGCACAGAATGAGCAGTGGTGCAAAAAATTGCAACTGAACCAACACACATTCTATTATAAGATATGAGAGGGCATATTATAGTTTTTTATTAGTATTAAAAAAAAGGCACAGAAAAGCAGTTTCTCAAACCTCCAAACCAACTCACCAGGAAGGAGCCCAGCATGATTCTTGGAGATAATTGTAATTTTTAGAAGCACAAATGACTCATTTATGTACATTTGTATAGTTAATCCTTCATGACACATGAGAGGCTTCAGGGCAAGTAAATACTCACATGGGGACACGGGAGGCGGGTCCCCCAGCTCTGCGGTGCAGTTCCTGAAGAGTGAATGTCTCGTGCTCCGAGTAGGCCACAGCCTTCCAAGAACTCTGAACTGAATTGATGGAATCAATGAAGTCCATGTTGTTTTTGTACGGTTTCTGGAGCAGCCTGCAGGGTGTATGTCACACGTGAGGGGGATTGTGTGCCCAACAACAAACAAATAAGAAAGACACATTGCAAGCAATTGCTGTTGAGTTTGACACAGTATATTCCAGATGTTGGTTGTTTAACATGTACAGCCTTGACAAAATACACATACCGGTCATTTTAATAACACTATACAGTTGCTACACAATGAAAAAAAACCTTGTTTGTTTTTATTGATGGTACATTTGTGGCCTTGTGTTACTGTGCTGCTGTTATGTTGGACTGCATTATATAGTTGGAGGTTTTCATTTCCAACTCCTGTTTAAAAAGGTCCAGTGTGTACGATTTAGGTGAAAGGGATTTATTGGCAGAAAATGAATATAAAATAATCATAGTGATGTTTTCAATAGTGTGCAATCATCTAAATTGTACGAATTGTTGTTTTCTTCACCCTAGAATGAGCTCCATCAGGAGAGGGTCCTCTCTACGGAGGCCGCCATGTTTTTATAGTAGCCCAGACTGGACAAACTGAACATCTTTTGAGTATTTATGACAACTGTTCGTGTTCGAAGGAGAGGGTGAGGTGAGGGGTAATCAGCTGCAACATGAAACTTCACCACTAGACGTCATGAAATTCTACACACTGAACCTTTAAGCTTGGGTTGGTAATACTGGAAAAGATAGTGAGAGCAACCAAGCCCCTCCCATCGACCGTCATCAAAGCTATGCCCCAAAAACCACATGAATGCGCACCTCCTGACAACTGGTAGAAGCCGACCTTTCTGTGACTCCCTTGCTTACTTCTGGCTGCACTCTCTGCTTCAGCAGTGCATGTCTCCCTGGTTGAATACTCTGGTCATGCGCAGTGAGAGCATGGGCAGGCTGCACACAGGCAGGCAGGTCACGTTCGCCAGTGAATGAGATAAAAAGTGTTTCAGAAACAACTTACCAACCCTACCTTAAAGTTTACTGCCAGTACTACAAGTAAAATGTATTGGAGTAGTACTGTATGCGACAGTGTAATGCAAACGTCATATGTTGTTGTTAGTTTTTCCCACCAAGTGAAACTGGCTTCCCTTTCTGCTGAACCAACATTTCATTCAAATATTAATATACATCCTTATTAATATCTGCACCACTGTTACACAGTGTAAATGGTTTAGTCTTTAAATAAGATTGAGTCAGGTCCTCTGTGAATTACAACTTCGGTGTGTCGACTTGGATGATAAAGCTTTGCAAAGACATTTTCCATTTGTTCAAACTGATGTCATGAACAGCTTTATAAGGCAGTTTCAGGCTGTTGCCAAGTGCTGTAGATTGTTCCAGTAAAAACTGTATCTAACTCAAAGTTCATAGGAAAGCTACTATAGTACAACTGCCAACACAATACATGTCCTTTTCATCCAGACTAAAAGACTAAACAGACCCCAAATCACCACAGTGCAGCCAAGAGATGACAAGCAACTGCAGCCTGGATGGGAGCGTTGCCATTTTAAATCCACTTATTTTAATACCAGAGTAAATCACTTCCACAGGTGCAAAAATATCACAAAGATTCATACTAGAAGAACATGTTCCCTTCGGGTTTAATACATTGAAGTATAAATGTTTCAGTGGTACTTGTGAGCTCATCATATGTGAGTAAAACACAGCATGATGCGGTCTGAAGTGTGAGGATGTGGAGACGTTCTGACTGTTCCTGGCTTGATGACTAATTTCCATGCAAACTATTGCTTGCAACTATTGAGTCTTTTTCCAGCAGGGCACGGAACAGGAAAATGCACTTAATGTTTATGAGGAGCATCTTAAGCCTGTGTACAAGAAACAAGGACATTTCACTAACAATTTTTTGCTCCCAACAATGTCTAATTTAACCCAAAAACAAATGTTGGGGTTAAATTTCTCTACTTTGCATTTTAGTGATGTACCAAGCTATAATATACATACCTGCTGCTGAAAAGTGGTTTATAATCTACACGGTGTGGCACTGGTTTCACCTTCTTTCCTACAAAACAAGCCCAGTTGTTTCCCAGGACATCATGGACCCACCCTGGCAGGGTCTGGTCACAGTAGCTGGTGACTGTAGAGCCCTCCTCAGAGTACTGAAAGTGTATGGACAGAAACAGATTAGATGGTCCAATATGCAAGTCAAAGCCAAAATATGAGAACAATACGCAAATACAGAAATAAGAATTGTTATTGATAGATGCTGAATAAACAATTAATTGCAGAATATTTGGAAAAAGGAGAACATATCTACACTTAGAAGCTCCTGTGAAAATATGTATTTGCCGTAGTGAAGGCTCTTCCTCAGACTGACCAACATACAACTCAGGCATGTCATTTCAAATCAAATCTTTAGCCTTTAAGAAAAAAACCTTTACAAGAATAAACATCACATTTCTACATATAAGAAGATATTTCCAGGACATTATCCGGAAAAATATTTGATTTATAAGTTTTGCTTAAGTTTCTGCACAAAGCAAACAAACCGTGCTGATTTCTTCATATTTCTCGACTAGGCTAAATAAAGTCCAGTGAATGGGGAAGTTGAACTAGACGAGGATAAACCACGAACACAGGTTTGAAGACAGATGAGCGATGACACTTCCCTTAAGTCAGTGTCATGTGAGTGAGGAGAAGTGACACGAGTGGAAGATAAAATATGATTTTAGTGCATATTCACATTCAATTTCTCTTAGAGTTCTCTTAGTACTCTTGGAGATGCAGTCACATCGTGAGAGGAGAGAAAAGTGAGTGTTAGTGAAACTAAAACCTTAAATGTCACGACACAGCACAACTTCCTTTATTTCCAATCAGTTGAACTTTGACTACATTAAGTGATCGATTGGGCTACAACTCAAGGAGGATGAGCGGTGATCCTTATGTAGGTCACTAATGTGACCTACATAAGGATTTTAAGTCATGTGCAGCGAGCGTTTTCAGTAAGCAGCAGCAGCCAAGAGATGACAAACAAAAAAGAAAAGATATCTCATATTGATGAATTGAGTCGACTCATATTTTACCTTAAAGAAGGCGAACCATTTGTAGCCATTGATGACCACTTCAAATCCCTGGTTGTAGATGAGGGTGAAGAAGCCGGTGTTCCCAAGTTCGTCCGTGGCCACAGACAGTTTTTCCAGGGTCACGGTCACGGAGCTCTCCCCTGTGGCTGAGGAGGAACACCAGAGAATACAAGTGAGTACATACATACACATAAAGCTGTTACAAAGTGTAAGACAAAAACACTTGTAGTGCAGTCTGTAACCAGAGTATAGTGTAGTCTGAAAACAGAGTATAGTGTAGTCTATAACCAGAGTATAGTGTAGTCTGAAACCAGAGTATAGTGTAGTCTATAGTGCAGTCTGAAACCAGAGTATAGTGTAGTCTATAGTGCAGTCTGTAACCAGATTGTAGTGTAGTCTGAAACCAGAGTATAGTTCAGTCTGTAACCAGAGTATAGTGCAGTCTGTAGCCAGAGTATAGTGCAGTCTGAAACCAGAGTATAGTGTAGTCTGAAACCAGAGTATAGTTCAGTCTGTAACCAGAGTATAGTGCAGTCTGTAACCAGATTGATGTAGTAAACCAATTGTAGTGTAGTCTGAAACCAGAGTATAGAACAGGTACCAAGTGCAGTCTGTAACCAGAGTACAGTTCAGTCTGTGATAGTATCTGCAGGTAGTTCAGTCTGGCTTATCGTACGCTTCAGTCTGAAACCAGAGTACAGTTCAGTCTGTAACCAGAGTACAGTTCAGTCTGTAGCCAGAGTATAGTGCAGTCTGTCCCCACAGGCATGAGAACAACCTGGCTGTGTTTACCCTGAGCGGAGCAGTTGACGGTGTTGTCGTGTCCTCCTCTGGACACCTGGAACACCCAGGTCCCCAGCAGCTCCTCGTAGGTGCAGTTGGCAGGTGTGTCTCCCCTGGAGCCTTCAGCCCAGAGCAGACACACACACACGAGCACGGCGCACAGCCTCATCGTCTCACACACAGCTAGCTTACCTGCTAGCACACACACACACGAAGCTAAAGAGCTGCGCAACTAAACCTGCGTCTCCAAATAAAAACTTTAAAGTAAAATGTCTCTGACTCGCCTGTGGAACTGTGCCTGTCCCTTGCTTAACTTTGAACAAAGAGCCGCACTTCAAGATGAGTCCCTCAACACAAAGAGTACCACGCGCATGCGCTCAGTTAGCTAACATTTTCGCTGGCTAGCTAAAGTCCACGCAACATAAAGCAACACTCTGGAAGTTTATTATTATATGTTGTTCTCATGTACATATATCTTATATATAATCTCATGTAGTATTCACTCTCCTCTCGCTATGAGCAGCTTATAAACAGTCTGCTCCGATGAGCTATCCCGAGCGGTCACGGACGCACAGGACACTGAACCATCTTGTTCTCACCGTCTCTCTGCTTTTTGGTTTCGTTTCCCTTCGTGTCATGTGACCGTGTCAGCTGAGAGTGGGAAGTTACGCATGCGCAGTAGATGAAGGGAAAGATATGGAGCAGATTATTGAGACATTAGAGGAAAATACTTTTATTTCAAACTATTACTTGTCTGTGATAAATAAAAAAAAGTGTCCTGTATTTATTTACGGCAACATTATTGTCACTTCATTGATATTTTTCTATATTTTCAAAAAATGGTAAAAATAGAGAAATAAATTATTAGATACAAATATTGTAAGTATATTTAGCATACGTATCTATTTTAGTTATTGAAACTGATATTTTCAAAATATGTTGCTGTGTCTTTTTTAACCTGTTTTGTTTTACTTAGTTTTGGTCATATAACCTACTATCCCTTACTCATAATCATAATAATTCCCCCACCCCCCACTACCACCGTCAACAGATCTCTAGCCCCTTCATCTCAATAAGCAAAGACTGCAATGATTACATTACTTCCCAAAAAGTTAAAAGTATTTTTTTGCTCTCTCAATCCATTTTTCTGGTTTGCACTACTCTCATCCTATCCATCATGTGCCTTATGACTGCATACTATGTCATACTGTGTACTATGTTTTGAGTACTTAATATGTTGCATAGTTATATGATTGTTTTTGCGTACTTATATGTTCTGTCTACTTATAGCTTTACACCGGGGATCAGAGAGAAGCAGCATTTTATACTCATATGGCAAAACTGACAATAAAGTTGACTTTGACTTTTGACTAATGATGACTTTAGTTGTGCCAGTTCCAAAGCTCACAAACACAACTTAGAATAACCGCTCTCAGACATGACCTCCAGAGGTTGTCCGCAGAATTGGCTCCGGAGTTTCACACAGGAACAACACAGCAGGAGATTCTCCGCTCCGACGTGTTCACAACAACACTGAAATCTCCAGAGCGTTCAGGTGACAGCAGCACACAGAGGCAGGACGAAAAACAGTAGTTCTGCTGCAAAGATCCTGTGTTTTTGTTCACAGCACATCGACACCAGCGCTGGCTCTTATCATCAAAGGTTCTCTCGACATCTTGGTTGGTGTCTTCTACATGTATGTCTCAGCTTTTTCAATCCCGGCAGACTGGTTTACTTTTTGTCCAGCGGAGGATCTATTGCTGCTGGCGGCTTTCACTGGGACATTAGCGTTCACACATACAGCTCCTCCAGAGAAAGTCCATAGGATCTCCAGAGTTCAGTGCATGTCTGAAAATCAACTTTATAAACATAGGAAATTAAACAAACTGTTTATTTCATTGCTTCCCTAACTGACAGGACAATGGATAAATCTTAGTTGGAAAATGGCCGCCATGTGAATACGGTGTATTATTATCAACAGCCTTTAGGTAATTGCCCACATTGTGTGTAAATGTTTGCAATAGAGCCCTTCAAAACAAAATCCCACAATGTAACAATAGGTGTTTCCAGAGATTCTACATTATTTTCAATTCAATTGTAATTCGTCACATTTTATACATGCATTTGTGTGACACTACATCTTTCAGTGATGAGATAAAATGATGAAGATGAATATGTTTATGAAATATAAATCCAATGCTCACAATAGAGTAAACAATCTAAGTGTGTATTATTTTGGGAGTTATGTTGGTGATTGAGAGAATCAGGTGGTGGTTTTGGTCCATGTGAGTGTACTGGCAGACTGACTTCACACAGACAGAAGGTCATTGTAAAGCAAAACATTAGACAATTGTAGTGTGTGATTAAATATATATATATTTTGACCGTGGTATTTGACCTTCTCACATCACTTTATAATCAACCACTGAATTAAATGACTGCACATTGACTCAGCTTTGGTAAAGTTTGCTAAATCTAAAAGTTGTTTTGACAGGTTAGTTTGATTTTTCTTTTAGGTGTTTCGGTCACGTACCAAATCTGAAACATCAACAGGGTCTGTCATGTCCTGTGTGATGAGCCAGAAAGACCAAACAACTTCACATCAGTGGCAGCAAACTGCCCGAAGAGCTCATGATCAACCAGAGGTGATCTGAGTGTTTGAATGTACCGAGGCCCGACATGTGTGACCCTCTCCATTACCTTGCATAAATACTGTACACATGCTTTTCCACTCTTTGAGTCTGTTTATTTTTTGTTTGTCACATTGTATCTATAATGTTGCTGTTCTCTAATAATCCCTGTGGGAGAATGTTATGTCCACTTCTCTCCTTAGGGAGGCCAGGGTGTTAAGTGTCCCTTTGTATGTGTGTGTGATTGCATCTTGATAGGTGTGTTGTTAAAGGGGTTAAAGAGTTTTTTTTTAGCCAGCGGGCTCTTAAGATAAGTGCTGGAGGCTTTAATCACCATAGCAACCATGACATGGACTGACTCATCTCCTTGACAGACCATAATAAGCACTCATCTGAAGAAGGGACTGAAGATGTATTAGTCATGCAGTCTCATTAGTGCCATTACACTGTGTTTGTGTGGAAGTGAGTGCATGTGTGCATTAGTGTGAGCACATCTAACTGCGTTTTATGTCTGTAAGCGTGCATGTGTGCGTGCATGTGTGTGTGCGTGCTTGTGTGTGTGCGTATGCAATTACCCAAACTGGAGGAGCAGAGAGCAGAGATGGGGGAATGATGTTATGAATGTTAACAGCCTGAACCGACTGAGTTCCCACAAAGAGTGACTCATTGAAACTTGTGTTTCAATCTTGATATTGTTCTCGCTTCCACTGGCAGGAAATTAAAACTGAAGTGACTTTCTCTTCTGTTACACTGGCAGCCAAAGATTTGTTCCCAGCTCGGTTCCCTCGCTCCCTGTCACAGGTTTCTCTTCTTCTGTCCTGTGCATCTGGTTTCTCTCCTCCTTTCTCTCTGTCAGTTGTTCCCTTGCCATCGCCCTCCATATGTCAGACCTGTGTTGTTTCATTTGTTGCACGTTTTAATTTTCCATTTCATCCATGAAAGTTATGTATTAAAAAACCTCCAACTCAGTTTCCTAACGCTTACTGTGGCTTATTTTAATGTCTTGTTGTCTCCAAAAACAACTCAAAGCCCAGAGTTATTAACTTTGCCATGATGTAATAAAGAAAATCTATACCTGTGAAAATTACTCTCAGAATAAAACAACATATTTGGCAACATCACCTGATTTATAGGTGCACTCCACTACTTAAACAAATAGCTCAACAGTTTTATCGCTGCCACCTTTTTTCTGTGCTTTGTTACTGACCTTAATCAGCCCCAAAAAAAGGATGCAAGAGAAGCATTTCATTAGGTTGGGGGTGTGGGTGGAGCCACTCCATCACACAGTGGGGTTGGCCACTCCAGCCTTGTGGTATTCATGTTACACCCTTCACATGTAAATGAAGTCCTCTGAAGTGGCTTCATGGTCAGTTACCCTTTAGCCATACAGCCGTGTATACACCTACACACAAGCAGAAGCGAGCGCTGTACAATGACACGTTTTCACCTTCCTCACACATATGCTGGTGCCCACACATGCTATGTATACGCACACGGCAAATGTCTATGTCCATGCACATGCATGCAGAGCCTGACACCCACTGTTAACCTCATGCTGCCTTGACACAGACTTTATACACAGGGGCTGACACAGTGAACCTACGGCAATCTGTTAGCATAGGAAGAAACAATATGTATGTTTGTTGTCAAGCCCGTTCTGACAATTAATGTTGTATTTTTTTGCTTTTATATTAGATACTCTAATTGATTTTACTCTCATTGATTTTACCCTCATGGATTTTCTCATGGCACAGTTCAAATCTGAGCACATAGAACTACAGGAGAGAAAATTAGAGGTATTTTGAGGCACTGCTATAACATGATATCTAACATCTGAGTGTGTATGTTTCTTTGAATGTCAGGTGTTAGATATACACGTACATACATAAAGATGATGACACAACTACACTTCCTCCTAATTTCCAGAAATTAAGCCAAAATATCGTGGATACAAATTCTGCCGTCTTATGCTAATGATGTAATGTGGAGCCAGAGTCTGCGCTGTAGCATTTGGGGATGGAGCCGCGATTAGCCAATCAGTCTCATCTGTCAATCATGAAATGTCACCACAATTGTATAGCATCGCTAATTCAAAACAAACGTACAGTGAAAATAAACACTTGAACAAACATCAGTTGGATAAGAACTATCAAAAATAATAGAAACTTTGAGAATAAATAATTTGACATTACTTTTTTGTTTGGTCTATGTCCCATCCACTAACATGGCACCAGGGGCCGATCTAGTTTGACGGTAAGCCATCATGTCGTCCATCATTGTACACAGTGTATGGCTGAAGCTGTATTGACAAATTATAACAAATATAATATATTGGCTATTGTATGATGATACACAATGTAAATATCATACTAAACAATGATACAAGCTGTTTATGATATTCATGTTATTAATTGTCCAAAGACAATCGGCCATTAAAAGAAGTTGCTCAAACCTGCAGAGGTGACTATGCTTGTGCTTGAATGAATCCACCAGTGACGCAGCAGGACTGATGAATGTGTTAGTGGATTTATTACATGAGCATATCTCCACTCTAACGACAAACCAATTTCTACACGATTGTTTTATATTTTTAGTTTACCTTCCGTATTGTATTCCTCCCATTACATTTTCATTATTTCCAATCGTTTTAGCAGCAGGTCATGTGCAACAATTTGGAGATTTCTGTACCGAGAGATGAAGAAAGAAAGGATGATAGAGCTGAGCAAAATAGAGTAAATTGAATTGGGGGAGCGAGAGGAGATAGGCGGAGAGAATAAAGGAGAAGGGTAATTTCATTGTATTGACCTGTGCGCCTTCGGTTAAACGGATGAATTGTTTTTCAGGGAACAAATCATCAGCTGTTGTCACTGCGTCATGGCTGCCATGTTCCTGTGACAAGGAAGGAGATGGAAGAGGGAGCAGATATTACAGGAGCTGTCAAGGTGCTGTCGGGCAGCTTCTGCTGAGTGGATTCAACTTCATGTTGTGCTCTAAAACTGGGGGTTTGCTACTGCATGCTATAAAAACCACGGAGACCAGAATAAAGACTCCAGACCTGAACAACAGGGCAGCATGGTGGCGCAGTGGTTAGCACTTCCCCATGTCTGCGTGGGTTTTCTCTGGGTACTCCGTCTGCCTCCCACGGTTGTAGGTGTGTGTGAATGAGTGTTTGTCTCTGTATATCACCTTTTCAGAGTGGAACCTCGCCCAATGTCAGCTGGGATTGGCTCCAGCTCCGTCAAAGGATAACCGGCATAGATTATGGATGGATGGATCGAGACCTAAACATTATAAGGCTTATGTATCTGTGAAGATTCTCAGTCATCCGGGTCATGGTTCATGTGAACATAGGCAAATGGACTTGCTTGTGTTTCTTGAATACGTGTCACCTCTCATCCAAAAGGCGAATGGAAACAACAAATCTCTGTACTTCACTTGCATCTGCAGTCATGTTGAATATCCAGCATTAATGTCACCTTTTAGGAATGAAATAATTAAATGTAGCAACGCTTGCGAGCTAGTTCAGTCAACTTGAGCTTTGCTGCTCTAATCACACTCACTCTCCACGCGCCTCATAATACACACCCTCTCAATTTGGTAGTCTATTTAAGCTGCAAAGTTTTCTCATCACTCCCTTCAATGCCTCTGCTGCCCTGCGTCAGTGATGCTGCCTGTCACATCCGCCCCTCCACCAACCCAGCATGCACCATTACGCACTGACGGGGGGGGTTAAAGATATTTGCTCATCACTCCCCATTATTGGTGATGTGATGGAGTCGGAGCATAGAGGCAAAACTCTAACTATGTTCTGCTGCTGCAATAAACATTCCAAACGTGAGTTTTCTGAATGAATTACACTCTGTGGTAGATTTGTAAATGTTTATACATACAAGTTTGTATGAACTACTTGACAAGATGTTTTTAAGCCAAGAACAAAAGTCTGTCTTGCACAGGCAGAGATGGATTGATTACATGTACATACACTATATATTAAAATAGTTGCCATTTATCAATGATTGACTACAAAGACAGAAAAGACAAGGAGATCATAGTGTTTTTTAATAATGATTTCAACAATGATTGAAGGGTACTTTGTAGTACACTTACAGCCCTGCTCTCTGGTGGTCACAATGACCAGAGGCTCCCGGAAACATCGAGTTAACATCCCAGTGAGAAAGAAAACATGAAGAGAACCATGTCATGGTGAAGAGCTGTAAGTTTAGAGCTGATGAAAACCTTGTGACTGTTCTTTTCCTATTTTTAGTCATCTAACCTATCTCTTTCTTAGTGGTGTTGTCTAGAAATATCACGTGTCCGTGCCAAAGTGCACAGTGTTTCTGCAGAAGATTGAACTAATGCGTTTCCCTAACCAGGCACGCACTTACAACACAACATAGAGCCACCTCATGCCGGTCTAACTTAAGTAGTGCTCACTGTTTTTTCCTTTTTGCACAAGTTTCCCGGAAGTTTGCGGTTCTTCGCAGATCTTATTAATGCACCTGCACTTCCTGCCGAGCGTCTCGTATTTGTTTCTCACTTCCTGCCACTTAGGCCACAAGGGAGAAAAGCAAGTCTGAGATGCAGCGACGCAGGAATTGGAGCAACGTATTTTTCCCAAACAGGAGGCACAGGATGACAGAACACAAGTTATTTGAATCGAAATTTTTGCATTTTCTTTTTGCCAGTCCTACTGCCAAGCACACACGGTCCAACTGTCCATGACTAAGAAAAAAACACTTGTTATATTAAAAGCACAGGGAGCATCTTGTTACCACTGCCCACTCTCCTTTCAGCTTACAGCTCCTGATCGGCCAGAGAAGGGCCCTTTGTGGGCATCACCCCGGGCCTATTTGGAGCGAGGAGATGAAGATTCATTAATTGGGAGATGAGAAGAACTCTGTTTGGCCAAAAATCGCTCTCGCTCTTACTGCCAGGTTTGTTGGGAGCCTCTGAAAGGCCTTTGAGCAAGGTCCCCGGTGTCGGCCACAAACAATTTCGATCCCAGCACAATTGGATAGCAATTAATTTATATCAAACCTTTTTAGTTTCAAATCACCAAGGCTGGCCTCAAGCTTATTTGATAGTAGTTGGTGGTAAAATCTGCCTGAATGAGACATCTACAACCTCCCGCCCGCAGCAAAAAGTCACTTAAAAACATTAGATTTTCCAAACAGCGACAACCATATATTCTCACATTTCACACTGTACAAAGCTGAGTAAAAATATTTAGTAGACAATCAAATATCCAAATATAAAATCACCTTCCATTATCACACTAATATGTAGCATCAAATTACATTCTACGGTTCTGAACGTCAGGAGAACAAAACAGCAAAGCTTAAAAAAAGAAAAGAAAAAGTCAGGTTTGTTAAAAAATAATTCAGGGTGGATAAACACTACAAAGCTTCCTTAAGAAAACGATATATTGAAGTCATCTTTATCATATTTATATGGCACTGTTAAACAGCTTATGAAAATATACATATATAATTTACATTTTTCACCACAGAGGATCATATATCTCTAGCTGAATCTTTTTTGTTGTGTTTATCCAACCCAGCTAAAAAAATAAATGCAGCAGCATCTGAAATAAATAAATAAAAATGACAGAGTTGGCACTGAGTGGAGGAGCTTGTGCTAAGAACAGACTGATAAAACACAACTGGAGGATAACCGGGGATACGCCGCGGTCGATAAGCCTAAATAAATGACTCATACATTTTAATTTTAGTAATGGTCATTTCCTGCCTGCACTATATAAATACTTCTAAATGAATAAAGAGAAATATATATATATCACATTCTACACCCTCAGTTTATGGTGTTCAGCTCATTCCACGTCCCTCTAATTATGTTTATGCTAACTCTTCATCATTTCCCATTTTATCAAAACGAAGCCCAAACTAGCTGCTTTAATGAGCGGCGCTGAATGTCACTTTTGATAGGTCTGGGTTTGTTAAGAGATAAGAGCACAACACAGGGCCTTCATTTATATGCAGATGAGCTGCCTTCGTCGAAAATAAGTGAAACAAACGCCACATTTGTTTACGAGCTTGTTAAACTTCACAACAACAGAATCCTCTGATAAAACGCGATCGTCTGAATTATCTCAAGTGAGCAGTGAGGATATGAGGCCTTATTCATATCGCTAACGCTCTACTGTCAAACACTCTACTGAGAGAACCTCATCAGAATTTAAAGCAGGGGTATTAATAATGTTTGTGGCCATGGCTGTGATTCAAACAGGATGATGTACTTATGAGGAATATGTAAATGCAAACAAGATTGGTTTCTTAGACATCCATGGTCCCCTGCAGGGATAACTCTGTGTCATATGGTGTAATATCACAGCTCAGTTTGGTTTCATTCTCTCACCAAATGAAACACGTTCATCTCAATATATTTCACAAACCATCAATACACAATACTGAAAATTCTCCAACCTGCCCGGTCTTTTTGTAAAACAGAAACATCCTACATACACCTGCTTAATTATAAGTGAATCCACTCCCCCACAAAGCCTGACGTCAAATAATTCATTATACAATCTCCTCTCTTACTTATGATCAATATAATACAGAATCTATAACTTCTTATTACACATCACAATCTCCTCTGCACTATACGACCTATACCGACCTAAAATCTGTCGTTTTACTCTATTGGCTGAGGAAACCCCCACATATTAAAAACACACATGCCCTTTACTCGGTTATAGAAAAAAACACAACATTCAAATCAGCAGCTTTGGACGAAACTTACAAAAATACTGTTGATGACTTTTAAGACATCTAGTCGTCACCCCTGCGGGCCTCGGGTTTCATTCAGGCGAGGGAATTCCTCCTAAGTCCCTGCAGGAAGTTTAATTCTCAGGGACACTGATCTGTACAGTATCTTGTGATGAGTTGGGCGCCGCCATTTAAAGTCTAAATGCCCTTAGTATCTCCTGAAAATACAAGCTGTCAGGTAGTTTTACTAAATAAAGTCAGAACAATCGGTTGATTTGGAAATGACCATAAGCCATTCTCAATACAGTAAAATGATCAATGTATTGATACGTATACTGGTTTACAAAATTCGGCCTAAATTTTAAATAATATAATTTACTCTGATGGGGTTGACCTCGGCAGAGCGACGGACGCGAAGACTATGAATTCATCTCAAGAGACGGGTATCTTCAGGATCTTATCGATACCGACATCCTTTCCTTTCTGATTTGTGTGGGAGAAAAAGACGACAGACCAGAACAGACATGACTGTGAAGGGATTCACTGGTTGGCAGGAAGAGGGAAGAAGGCTTGTTGGATTTTGGCCTTGATATACTCAACCTCTCTAGATGTAATTAAAAATATAAATTCTTACCTCTCACCTAAACATCTTTTAATTTACTTATTTCATAAACATTGTTTAAAAGGTAAGAAACTGTTAAGTCTGCCAAATGACACTCACAGAGGTGTGTTCATCATGATTTACTCTTATAATAATTAGACTTTTAGCGCAGGCAGTCACAACAGACCTTTTGCTTTCTGCCCTGACAACATATATACGACCATTTGTCAATGTGGTGTTTACACAGTAAACATAGCTCTGTGTTTTGTGTTCAATGAAAAATATAATCAGGTGTGGCAGTGGCTCTGTCTCACTACAGATTAAACTCTGTTGATCCATGTTTCTGACCGGCCTTCGTCTACAGAGAGCCTCAGCTTTAACACAGATATTAGGAGGTGGGAGTAGACTGTGATGTTTTCCTCCAGATCATCACAGCAGGGTGGCTGCTGGTCTTTCTACATCGACGCAACATTTTCACAGGAGCCCGACACACCATCATTACAGTGACCGGTTAAAGTCTAAACTATTCATATTCTCATTCAGAAGGTTTAAAATAAATGACCTTGGGTTCCTGCGATCAGCAGATAAACAAGTCTGGATTAAAAGTATTTTTCCAGCGCAGGGATTATCAATCCAATTCTTTAGAGTGCATTTACAGAAATAAGGGAGCAGACAGCGTTTTGGGTGGACATCATCTGGAGATCATCTTCCTGGCGAACATAAGATTTTACTCATCATCATAATAATCATAATCGTCATCATGTTTTGGCTGGAGTATGAAGGGAAAGCAGAGATCACCCCAGATTACTACAAGTGGTAGCTCTCTGTGATCCTTGAGGTAGGGCTGAAATGTGGAGCCATGCCTCTATAAAATTATTATCATTTCCAAACAAGGACAATTACACATAAAGGATGACAGAAGTAATTAATATCTGAATTATCTTTAATGTCAATTTCTTTTACGATTCTCTCATGTAATAATTTGAATATTTGCTATTCTTGCCAATTTTCCTTCAATCATTCTAACCACATGTTAATGACTGTGTTCTCTAATTACTATATGCTGTTAATGGTGTGTTATATTAATGTGCGATGGTCCCAGATCTGAGCCCTTAGAAAGAATAAGATCGCAATTGATGTCATACGCTGAACCCGTCTTTTTCTGCAGAGGCAGCACACAACTGTCGAGGCTCACCCAAGGGGCCTGAAAGCAAACAGCTGAAGTGCTGAAGCAAGCTCCCGGCACGTTAGAAACGATATCAGTGACAGCAGCACATAAACCGGCCCCTCCTCGGAAATGTCTCCACGCTAACACTGGTTTGTGTTTGTGACAACCGGTCCCGGCCCAGATTTAAATGAATAGATGTAGCGGTATTGACAAAAACAAAACTTTTAAGATATTCTTGCAGATCATATAAAGTCTCTGTACAGCTATCCAAGATGGTGATTGTGCGTATATCCACAAGTTCCAAGTTCATACTCTCTACTTTAAGGTCCAGAGACCAACAAAATCGAGTTGGGCAGTACACTTCTTTACAAAAAATGCAAAAAATAAACAATTAATGGCACACAAATCATCTCCTACTATCTTCCCTGCCTTTCAGAAGATCGGACTGTTTAGATCAGGGAATCAAAAGGTGGAAAATGTTGAACTACAAATGAGACAATCGCAAAAATATGGAATCACACCTTCGTGGCAACTTGAAGACAACAAATGTCTCCTTTTAAATATAGATTTAGAAAAAAAATGTTCTCATCTACCCATATCCTTCCTTTTGTTGCCCACCAGCGATTACTGTATAATAAAGAACGTTGGTAATAATTTGAGAAACCCCTCCGATGTGCACCTTCTACGTATGGATAATATTGCTTTTACATTGGAAAATGTGGAATAATTATATGAAAATATCCAAAAACAATAGAAACAGTTTTACATTTACATTTTTTGTCTTTTTTTTATGAAACCATGTATTTACCCACAAGCTAGTAAACTAGACCTTCTCTTACCCCTTTGGCACAATGAATCATATTCATATCAATTATTATTATATCGTTGAATTACAAGACATTTGAATAGGAATGGTCACTCACACATTCAGAGTGGTAACACAGTTTCTGTAGTCGTAACACATATTGGTACTGTATGTTATAACACAGTTCAAAAACATCTTTTTTTGTCCTTTTTTTTTCGCCTGTAAATAAATGTACTTTCATCAGAAACAAAACAGAACTGTCTTTGCATGCCCTTATTATTTACAGAATCACTTTGTCTGAGTTTGTTCTTGCTGGCTACTGTAGAGCAGAAATACAACACAAAAAATGGACCAAAAATGGACAATAACACACAGGCAACATTTCTTCATTGTGACAGCAACAGTCTCATTAGCTTTGATTGAGTTCGATTTACCAATCCATGTCTTTGTTGCAGGTAATACTCCTCATGTAAAAATGTCTAAAAAGTTGGTGTTGTGTATCACAACTTTCTAACTTTAGATTTCTTGTTTGGTTTGTTTTCCTCTCTACTTTGCTGAGTGTTTTCCTCTGTGACTAGAGGCCAAGGTCCCATTTCTCAAAGCATCTTAGTGAATGCATTCATCGGCACATTTTATATCCCAGCACTGCTCTGAGTACTCTCAAATGCTGTTCAAGTGTTGGCACATATAAGTACAATATTTCATTCAAAGGCATATGTTTGTACCTAAAGCTTCAATGGCCGAGTAGTCAGTTGGAGGCTTTGCAGTGTTTTCAAGTTCAGGTCTGTTAACACCATCGGTTCCCAAACTGTTCAGCCTGTGCCCCGCAAAATCAAGGTGCCCGAGACCTGCAACCCCCATTATGTCCGGAGTCGGTTGAGGCATACAAAGGATATGTATTTGAGCTAGTTAGCAAAAGAAGAAGAAATCTGTAACATGCACATCTCTGTATTTTGTACCTCTGCTACCAGTGTAGAACGCAACATGGATAATTAATTACAAGCGTTGCTGACCGTGTTGTCTGTGCTCACAGTTGCTGTGCAGTTAAATTCTGCATTTTACAATGATACAACTGTGTAGGAGACGAGCTATTATTCAAGCAATCTGCGACAATTCCCGTGTCTGCATGCCTGGCTGGGCACACTGGCACGGGCATTCCCAGTGTATGCGAGTGGTCACATGATGTGTCCTTTCAGGCTTGTTAGAGACTGATACGGAGCGAAAAGGCTGTTTTCAAACTAAAACGTAGTCGTATGGATGTAGCCTCAGTGTCTCGTGGCCCAGTGGGGGGCCCCTACCCCTAGTTTGGGAACCACTGATCTACACAGACATTGAATTTGAGTAACTGAATTTGACTTTTAATCTAATATTCGACAGTGATTCTCTCCATATATACCAAACCATGTCTCCTTTAAAAAATGCAGTTACCTTCTGGATTACATTAATTTCCACCATTTCTCCCAAACCGGGAAGTATTGGATTAGGATAAGCATTAGTTATATATTTGGCAATACACTGATTGGCTTTCATGCTGAGAGTGACGCGAGGATCCATACCACTCTCATGTCTGTCCATTCAGTATGAAGCTACAGCCAGCAGCCAGTTAGCTTGGCATAAACACTGGAGACAAAATGAGCCTGGCACTGTCCAATCTGCCGAACAGCTCCTCTACAGCTCACTAATTAACGTGCCACCAGACCGGACACCAGATATTTTCTCCTGACAGATATAAGAGCTGCAGACATCTCATCTCGCTCTCGGCAAGAACGCACGTTTTAAACGTGGAATTATTCCTTTAAATTCATACAGTTTGACATTTGGGTAAAATGTTCTTGTCTATGATTTCACTTTGACTGGCTTTTAACTGGATGTCAGTCGGTCTCTGCTACCAGGTTGGTTTCGTGAGACTAAAGCCGTTTTCAGACATGAACTCTGGAAAGGTAAAAAGGAGTTTGCCTTTCACATATGAAGAACGCAACTGGAGATTACCCAGATCAGACGCTTTCTAAACCACAGGAAATGTTTTGAGAATTCACTATAGGAGTGGTACCATGGTTGATCATGCAGGAGGCAGAACATGACGTAAAAGGGTCAGGGTCCTCTACTAAATTTGAGGACAATGTGCGGACTTCAGCGCATGTCTGAAAGCAGCTTCACAGTTATGAAGGGTCAATGCTCCATTTTGATTTGTGGACTTCTTCTGTTGCTCAGCCCCTCTTTGTGTGAAAAGAGTGGCGACCTTTAAACGGCTCATAGCACCTGTGAGACAGATGACCTTGGTCAAGGCGGAGACAGACGAGGACGCTCTCTCTGTCTCCCAGCGTGAATCTATCAATCTGCACCGGCTAACATTAGAGACGATTGTGATTCAAACGGACATCTTTGATGAAACCGAGCGACGCTTGTGCCCCGCTGACAAACAAGAGAAAATGTCACGACTGGAATCCAGCTAAGCCTTACGTAACGCTCTGTTAAATGTCACACTCTAACAATAAGCTTTGAGGTCAGATTTCATCCAATAATCTACCTGAAACTAAATCTAATGACGAGGCTGTTTATATTTAAAAACGAGGCCAGGTCTGGTCGATCCCTCGTCTCCCTCTTTCTCAAGTCACAGAAAGATTAGAGAGGTACAAAAGGTTTGGTCCCGACTGCTTCAGGAATCATGTAGAAAATATACATTCAAACTTCTGAAGAAAAAAACACACTGAAAGAGTAGAAAATACTGAAACAGTGGCGGGGGCAAAACGAAAGAAAGCAGCGAGAGAAGGAGGGATTGAGGAAAAGAAAAATGATGAGGAGGGAACAGCTGAATAAAAGTTCTTCAGAGTAACATACAGACCAGTATGTTAACACAATGCACTTTTGTCTGAAATTTTATCGTCAAAGAAAAATCCACAACCTGTCATTTATTTACAAAGTGATTCCCACAGTGTGTGTGTGTGTGTGTGTGTGTGTGTGTGTGTGTGTGTGTGTATGTACAAGCAGATTTGTATGTGCCCTTGATAGCCTCTATTTAGTCCATACAGGCTTTTGGAGTCTGACCTCATCAATACTGTCATGTTGCCATTAACTCTCATTAAGTAAGATACAGCCACAACATACCGATGCACACACAAAAACAAACACACACACACACACACACATATTCACAGTCTCTAATTAGTGTATAGCCATGTTACCTTAAGGCCACTACCCAAACCTAAATGATCCGTAGCTCTAGACCTTTCTAGAATGATTAGTGGCTCTACAGACACCGAACCACTGCAACGTTACCGTGGTTATTTTTGCAGTTCTTTACGTCCGACTTGTCAGAGACAGCACTAAGAAAACACGACGCGGGAAAAGCTTCTTATACTTGCATCTCACTGCGAACATGTAAACACAAACACAGCTTGGTGCATTCACCAACCAGCCCTCCATGACTCCTGCACGTCAGGTTTTTAACTCCACGTAGGGAGAAAAACGGATTTCAGTCTCTTCGTCTTCCGCGTGACCCGTTGTTTTTGGGCGCTCCTCTTCACTGATGCATTTTCTCAACTTGTCATCTCTGCCTCACAGTGAGGATGAACTCTGGCTGTAGTTTCTGAGCGTCAGTCTGCTAAATCTGGGCGAAGGGGGAGAGGGGGGAGGATGGGAGGGGACTGGTGGGAGACAGAGGTCTGCCTCAGAGCCAGGTGAGCTGCTGCTGCTGGACGCCAGAGAGTCACGGAAGGGCGAAGGAGGAGTCAACGCGAAGAGCTCCTCCTCCAGCTCCGCCCTCCTTAGAGGGGAGTCGCTCAGGCAGCTAACCAGGCCTCCGCGCATAGGGGAGAGAGAGGGGGAGGCCTGGGGGTGAGGAGGCGGTAGTGGGTAAGGTGAATGAGGCATAGGGTGAACGAGGCAGCCACCCCGGCCCCCCAGGCTGGACTCGACAGGTGGGAGGGGCTGGACATCAGCGTAGGTGGTCAGGGTCGGGGCCATGTGCATTTCACGGGGCAACAGATAGGGGTCGGTGGGGTGAGGGGAAGGGGGGGTGTGTTTGTTTGTGTGTGAGTGAGTGGGAGAGGGGGAGAGCATCATGCTGTTGAGCTCGGTGATGTTGGCGGTGAAGCGGTTTACTACGCAGCTGATCTGATCCATCAGTGAGCTCTGGGCCACCCCTGGGTGATCGTCCACGATGATCAAACGGCCATCACTCCCGGCAATGACAGAACAGCTGCTGATAGGGCCGCAACTGCTGCCGCTGCCACCGCTGCAGATGCTGCTCGGGTAATTTGGAATACCAGACATCTGAGGCTCCTCCCCTAAACCCGGCCCTAATCTCTGGCTGACCGTGCTGATCGGCGAGGGCGTCTGCGGCCGGTACGTGATCGAATAGCGCTCCTCTGCTTCCGAGAGCTCGTACAGGGTCTTGTCCGGTCCGATGTCATGATGGGAGGACATGGAGGACATGGAGGGGAGGGAGGGCAGAGGAACGTGCGGGGGAAGGTCGCCTCTTCCACAGTAGCGTTCCTCAGAGGTTTTGGAGAAGGGCTTGATGACGGCGGTCTGATTGTTCTCCTTCCTCTTGATGTGGAAGGACAGCCGCTGCCACAGGTGGTTGCCACGCGAACCGCTGCGCTCCGTCTGCGCCCAGGAAACTGATTTACCGTTGGAGCTGGAAAAACCGGAGGGAAATAGAAGAGAAGGTTGTTTTTAATGTTTGAAGGCAGATTCATCCCCTTCAGATACAACCTTTTGGTCAGTTTGGAGTAATTTAATTTGTCTTTGCACAAAACAAACTACATTTATGATTCAAGCTTGGGTTGGTAATACCAGAGAAGCCAACAAGAGCAGGGTACACTTTGAAAAAATGTAACTGATACAAGTCTATCTTGATCTCCTCATTAATTTGTCAATTAAATATATTTTTCGAATGATAAATATTCGTTTAGAAAAGCATACTAATAGATTTTTTGAACAAATCTAAAAGAAATAGTCCATTAGATTTATGAGCCCAAACTGCAACAGAAAAAAAAACTGCACTGCAAAATAAAAAACACACGTACCAAAAACATTACACCGACGGTTCCTGTTCTGTATTAGCTCCAATTTGTTCTCCTGGATGAGTAATTTAATTTAATAGAAATAAACATCTTTAAATGGAGCCTTGACTCAACCACCAATCGGTTGGACTTAAATGATGAGTAATTTCATCACAATTAATTTTCTGCTCTATTTTTTCCTCCACCAGTTGGTTCTTAATTTTTCTTTGTCAGGTTCTCTCTCTATTTCTTCTGTTCAACATCTTTTTTCCACTTTCCTCTTCACATCTGTCACAGCGCTCGGTCTCCTCTTATCCCTTTGTCAGGTTAATTAGTGTGATTAATCTATAGTGGAACTTCTGATTAAACCTCACATCGCCGGGGCTGGGGCTGTTACTGAAATAACCCTGTAGACACAGACACTACACACATCTACACACACACACGTATCCATATGCATCTGCATGTGTCGACCTGCACATACACATGCACAGTGAAGTGATCCACTTGTTACATCCCATAGGAAGAGAAGGCTGTGGAGCGTGTAGGACCACTGCTACTGGCAGAAACACTTGTTGCACAGAACTTAATGGATCTATTTGACATCCAGCTCTGATGATGATTTTAATGACTGGTGAAGAAATACCAATCACTCCTCTGCAGTTCAAACATTTGCTCCAAACCATCAGTCGAACATTACTTTCTTTTTTAAAAATTTCCTTCCTTTCCCCTTGTGGTCCAGCGGTTACATGTCTGTCTGCGTCTGTTCCGACCGCACAATGACAGCATCTCAAAGGCAACAGCTTCCAGCCCCGCACCAAGGAGATAGACAGCCTTGCCAATTACCACCACCCACAGAGGAGAATAGGACCAAAAGACACGGACGGAGGAGAGGAATGAAAGAAACAAAGATGGGAACGCTCCTGACATTTCTCATAAGAGTGTGATTGAAATCTTGCTTGCCAAGCGGGGTGAGAGCCGGAGTAACCTGCTGACAGACGAAAAATGTATTCTTGTCTTTTTCCTCCCTTTTCATTCTGGGCAAGTGACTGTGCGTCACTCCCTTTGTATCCTCTGATCGCTTCCTTGTCACAGTAGATGACTTGTGGATGGCCTTAAGCTGGGTGTGAAATATATTAGGTCTGTTCTTTTCATACCACTCCTTAAGTGCTTTTCTCTTTCTTTTCCATCACTTATGGTCGTCGTCTCTCTCTCTCTCTCCATTCCCACCACCCATTTTGTCTCTCTCTCACTCTTCTCCTTATCCTGCCTTCCTCAGTTCATTCCCGTCTCTCTCCTTTGCCACATTTCCATTAGGCCATTGTCTGCAGTTCATGTTAGGGTCAGAAGAACAGTCAGGCTGCTCAGGGGAGTTCAGAGAATCAATCTCTCTCTCTCTAACACACACACACACACACACACACACACACACACACACACACACACACACACACACACACACACACACACACACACACACACACACCCACACCCACACACACACACACCATAAATGGTCTCAGAGTGGGGCCATTACAGAAATGGTGCCTTCAGCTGTAACTGAGGAGTAACCTGGCATTAACCTGGCTAAGACGTCACTAGTGTACAAACACACACACACGTACCTGAGTGTCTCTCCAGTGGAGCCTCTGCGTTTCCACAGGTTAACCAGACTAGATGAACGGCTGGCAGCTGAGGAAGATTTGCCATCGCCCACGTGCATGCGCACCACGGTGCTGGTGGTGAAGGCACTGCGCACGTTACGCTCCGGTTTGGCCAAAATGATGTACACCTGATTGAGAAATTAAAACACAAAAGGACCAGTTAATTTAGAGCAAACATAGAGCTCTAATAAACATACAATTCTCTAAAGAGGCGGCTAATTGTTTTTATTGATTGCTTTTCTCATGCAGCTCCTCAGGATATGTAGCTATTAGCGCATAAGTGGGAGAAACCATAACACAGGATAATATTTGAAATGGGTTTTCCACTTCAATGCAGGCATTAAGTAAGATTTAATTTCAGTTTATTCATTATTTATTCACAAACTCAACTTGAACCCTCATTTGTTGTTTACTGGGAGTTCTGCCAGTGCATTACAACTCTCCATGGTCACAAGCACGACATATTTTAGTGCATTATAGTCATGTTTAAGTTTTCACACATCAGAATATATTGTGCTGTATTCTGTGTAAAAAATGACTGGAAAAAGTAATAATACAGTGAAATACAAGTGTTTGTTTCTTATGTTTTTAAGATTCAGTAGCAGTTAAATACAGGTGATAGTATTCACATGAATTAATGCTGCGTTCAACTCAGATGTCGGATATTCGGACTTTAAATGTCCGACTTCCAAGCGTTCCAATGCCCGGTGATGGCACGGCGTCAAACGTAAACGAGGATGGCTGACCGCGAGAAGTTGATGTTTATTTGGCTCATGATGAGACAATTCAACTGTGACCAGTGCAGCCTCCGTTCATACATAAACAAAGCAGAGGACGGAAAACAACGCATGAGGCAACAGACGCCATTATACATTATATTGTACGGTACTTTTATACTTGGAAACACATTCCAATACATAAGAGTGAGAGAACACTCAATCTCGTGACAGTGCAAAACAATGAAACAAGAGTCCAACAAAGGGTAGACGGGCCTTTTCATGTCAAATTGGCTGCTCCATCACGTGTCATGTAATATCCAAACCTTCATCAATAAGAGCAAAAAGGAACTAACTTCATAAAAGATTTTTTTTCAAATCGAGCAGGAGCACACATACCTGACTCGTTTAATCCACTTCATTACGTCTTCACAAAGATATATCGCTTCTGTGCTGCCCAGCTCAGTCCAGCTAGCTAACGTTAGAAGACAGCGGCTTTGTTTTATGTCGTATTTAATCTATTCCACCATCTGAGATCTACAATCACAGCAAGGGACACCGCACTGCGGCATTTTGAAAGTACCCGAGCTTGGACCCTCCAACACACACCATGACTTAACAACCAAGAAGGGCCCCAGTAACAGACAAAATACAGAATTAAACATTAACAAAAGACTCCAGACATATGAAACCCAATGCTGCCTTTTATCTGACAGGTCCATGAGTTTCGACCCTAGAGAACACGTCTCTGCTCTCATAACCTAGACAACTACCACGTACCAAAGAATGCAGCGAGTGGCTGTGTCAGCAGTGAGAGCTGAATGCTAATGTACCATCGAGTATTGATGCTGCTGCCATGGTTATTTGAAGGCTCATATAACTCATGCAGTGATGAAGAATGATGGCAACCATTTATGTTTGAGGTTAATCAAATCCACAACTAATGGACATCTAACAAGTAGAGCCTGACCAATAGGATTTTTTGGGGGCTGATGCTGATATTGATAGTAGGGAGTAAAAAACATTTTACCGATATATTGGATGATATGTGCATTAAAAAACTTGATAGTTATAGTTATAGATAATAAGTGCATTTTCATTTTTGGGTGAACTATCCCTTTATGACGTAATTATCAAAACCTTATGATGAAGAATTGTAATTGAGGCTTGATATCTCACACTCGAATTCAATTTTACTCAATCAAGAAAACATAATGTTTAATGTGACTGAAACATGTGAGGAAATATATATAAAACAACCAGCCTTACCTTGGGGACAAACATGCAGCACAGAGCCACAGTGGCACTGAGGCTGACACTGAAGCACATGGTGATAATTTTGTAGTTGGACCCAAAGTAGATGGGTACAAAGGCCAGCCAGATGATACAGGTGGTGTACATGGTGAAGGCAATGTACTTCGCCTCATTGAAATTAGCCGGGACGTTGCGGGTCTTGAGGAGAGAAAAGTGAGAGAGAAAGAAAAGAGACAAGTGAGATAAATATTCAATCATCTCTATACAGCTGCTGAAGATAAAACTGTGTTCGCTGCAAACCATTTGCCTTTGCATCACAGTTTGATACATTATGTGAAACATGGGGTCACAACCCCACACCACCAGTTATATTGGTTTGTTCTGCTGCTATGTTTGTAATCACAGAAAATGTATTTGCTTGAAGTACAGTCCATTTCAGCTGCTGTCTCTTTTTACCACTCGGCTCTCACACGCTGCAGGCCACCGAGAATTAAACATTGACTTTTTTATGTGTTTGTCGCAGTAAAAATTTCATTTACTGCTGTTGAAAGGTTGTAGAGCAGCAATACATTACCAGTGGTTTCATCATTGCTTTTCTGTCGTGTGATGATGTGCACTGTACAAATTGTAAAAAGAGACACATGTGGACATGTTCATATATTTAATAACCTATGGTTCCAACTACAGCTTTAAAGCAGCCACTCATTGTCAGTATGTCTTATCCTGTGAAGATTTAGGATTTCCATTTTTTTCAGCATATTCAATATTGTAATTCTGAACTGTAATGTTGTAATTACAGTTACAATTACAATTACTTAGAAACACTTGCGATAGTACCTTGAAGGCATAGAAGGTGCAGCTGAGGATGAGCAGGCCATTGTATCCCAGCGGCGTAACCACACCTATGTTGGTGGTGTTGCAAATGAGGTTGACCTGGCGGATGCTGGGGTAGTCATGAATCACCTGAAGAGAAACAGGAGGGAACATGGCATCACAAATTAGAGAACCCGAAAAAGGCTTTTGCTACAACAACCAGCCCAATACTTTACATCTACTGGCAAAGAAGTAAAAGTAAAGTACTGCAGCAGAACTGCAAACAGTACAACGCCTGACAATATTCTCATTAATTGACTCTCAGTGTCAAATAGTCTTAAAAACAATGTAACAGAAGAAGAACATTGATTCAAGTCTTTCTTTTGTATGCACACACACACACACACACACACACACACACACACACACACACACACACACACACACACACACACACACACACACACACACACACACACACACACACACACACACACACACACACACACACACACACACAGGATACCTCAGGTGGCTCCATGAGGAAGAGAGCCACGATGATGCCCAGCTGCAGCAGGATGAGGAGGAAGGCAATGATGAGCTGAGCGCAGGCCGACATGAAGCGAGGTTTCTTTGTGCAGATCTTTTTCTTGCTGCCCGCCAGGATCCGGGCGATGCGGTTTGTCTGTGGTCAGATAACAAACAATGTCAGGATATTTTCATAAACTATATACTGAACATACTGGACCTTATATTTGGGCCATTATTTGTGGGAAAAAATAATAAAGCCACACAGGAGTCACAATGTAGGGATATAAATGGAGGGTCATTTCTTTTGCTTAAGCTAATGTAATAAGTTAATGTAACATTGTTACAAATGCTCATTCCCAAAATCCCTTATAACAGTGTAGGATTGACCCAAACCCTGATTTCTGATGTTATGATTCCCATACCCTCTCATTCTAATTTATAAAAAGGGATTATAATCTGAAGCATCACTTCACTCTGGCCCTCTTTCTCATTCAGTCCGCACAGCCCTGCTTCCTCCCACAGATGTGTCCTTTACCCCTGAACCTCTCACAGTTGCCGAAGCCTTTATCTCACAATCACTTTGCAAAATTCTTAATCCCGTCCTCACCTTAGTGACGAGTGCAGAGTAGCTCATGGCAGGTGACAGGCCGATTCCCAGTCGTTGGAGGTAGCAGTGGATAATGTGAGGTTTAGCTATGAGGCAGAAGGTGCACAGGTAACCCAGGCAGATCCCTGCCAGTATTATGTAACACAGCTCCCGACTGGAAGATTTCACCACTGGGGTGTCCCGAAATCTAAATACAGATATGTTCATTCACTTATGTGCACAAATATGGAAAATGAAGACATATAGTGTACAGAGAAGGATTTAAACGCACAAAGGAAACACCGACTAAAATAGTAGAAATGTGCGAAGTAGGTATTAAAATGTTTATTTCTGTCCAGTGCATCATTATCTATAGTTTTCCTCAGTGTATATGTTACTGAGATTAGAGATTTGTTACCTGATGAAGACGGCAGTGACAAAGAATGTGAACATCAGACCGAGGCAGGCGAAGACCAAAGCAGCTATTGGCTCAGGGTCTCCCCACCGCAGGTACTCAACCGGGATTGGGTCACAGCCTGGAGAAAAAGGGATGGATTTCATGAAACAAAAAAATAACCAAGAGCTTCTACCTCAGCCAGGGAGGTTATGTTTTCTCTCCTCTCTGCTTCTTTTTGTTTGTCAAGGGCACATGGGACATGGACGAAGAATGAACCCATTCAGTTTTGGACAAGGAATTTTCCCACTTTCTTTTACAACGTGAGATAAAGCATTTTTTGACATTTTCACCAATTTCCCAGGGAAATCAAAATCCAGATCTAGTGGATTTCAATCTGGTTCCATTATGAGGTTAGGATTTTTTTCAGAAAACAAACGTATATTGCTGCAAACCTGTAACTACCACCACCGTGTAGCTGAGATGTGTGGGAAGGTCAGCAACTGAACAATACAGTGAAAACTTGAGGTAAGACTTCCATTCCCCAGTCAACATTTAACCCTATATTGATATCACTCTCTCCCTTTCCATTTGTTTCTCTTAGCATCAAGCTTTCACCCACAACTGCTCAGGTGAAACATCAGTGTGCAGTAAAACCGTACAGGTCAGGGGCAGTGGACCTGCACATCTTCAGGTGGGAAAGTCTCAACAGTTAACTGCCTGAAGCCTGAAGCCTCTGTCACACACACGCAAATGAAGTGGCTCAGAGTTCATCAAAGTATAACTCCGCGCGAAGCCACGCAGCGGATGTGTTTCGCCTTAAATGTTTTATTCACCTCCTCGACTGGAAGTGAACGGGAGGTGAAGGTTCGCCACTGTTATATTCGGGTATTTGTGACCGAGCCTAAAGACGTCCCCTGATCCTGACCGCGTGACGCGGTGGGTCAGCAAAGGAGTAAAACACGATTAGAAAACATGGGTAAAGTGGAATTGGTGTGTGTGATTTTTTTTGTTTCCATCAATCTGTATCAAATCCATTAATTAAACATATCCAGCCATTAATAAAATATTATACGGATTACTCCACAGGGGTCCTTCATTATCCACTGCTGCTCGATGCTGCTCACCTGCTATCTGCTGTTTTGAAACTTTTCTCCCTGTATTACCTTTTCCCTTCTGTCCACTCTCTCCTCCTCTCCCTCCATCTGTGCCTCCCCTTCATCCTCTCTGCTCATGTCATTCAACCTTGATCCCTTTCCTGTCGCTCATTTTTCTTTTCTGTAGTTCTCATCCATCACTCTCACACACACACACACACACACACACACACACACACACACACACACACACACACACACACACACACACACACACACACCTGCTTGTATAGTACTGGAAATCGCAGAGGGAGGATAATACACAACAGTCATTAAACAGACTTAAGTAATTTAATGACTTTTTCTTAACACAGTGATTAACTGTATTAAATCAGAGATCGGTTTGGTCTAGGGGCATCAACAACAGTCTAATTGCTGAAAAAGAACCATGGGGATGGTAACACACAGGAACAGAAACTAAGTCGGGAGGAAACTTTTGGTTGAGGATGCAGCTCATGTCACAGAAAAGCTCCTAATGCAGTTTGAGTTAAAGCTGAATAACTTAATATAAATCATGATTAAAAACAGCGTGAGTTCTTGTAACTCAAAACAGAATAATCAGACATAGAAGGCAGCAGCTTTCCCGTCTCACCAGGTCTCCCCTGTCTACGGGTGGGGACCATCCACCTGTGAAAAATTGCGATGGGCAGAAAAGTAAGAACCTGCAGAGAAATGAATCGTGCCCACATAAATCTAAATGTTGGGGCTGAAAATCCCAGATCAGTGTTTTTCCTCATGGGTGTTGTAAGCATCCACTACCTCTGCAAATTAAATCTTAATTAGTTCACAGAAGCTGCAGGAAACCAATGTCGTGTTTGACCCCGAGCCAAACTGGTGTGTCGGGGGGAGGGGGACGATTCTGGGGGTTTCAGTCAATATAAAGTTTTGAGGCAAACTCCTTTAAACGCTCTCAGACTCAGACTTGTGGAACTTTACTCATCAGTGGAGAGGCTCAAATCCCAGAGCTAATCCTCCCTTCTACGTTTTTCTGCTCCTCTCCCTGGTCGCTGCCTCTGCCACAGCCTCTATTCATCTCCATCTCTCCTCCTCTCCCCCTCTCTTTCAAACTCACTCTCACCATCTCTTCGTGTTTCAAAGTCAATTCTCTCTCACTGTCTTTTTTTCTTGTTGTTTTGCTCTATAGCTGTCCCCTAAACTCTCCTATTGCTTTCTATCCTTCTTCACACCCACTTTACCTCTGGTCCCTGCCAGCTGAGACCTTGCGCTATTCCCTCTGCCCCTTTATCTCTCCCCCACTTTCTCTCCTTTCTTTATGGCCTGAGGATAGATCAAAATGTCTGCCAGAGGAGCAGGGCAAGCAGTTTGTTTACACCTCATTATCACTGGTTCCATATAACCCCCCGCTGGGCGACACGCAGCATTTATTGTTGATGAAATGAGTCACGTACTCGCAAAGATGCGAACAAACACACGCAAAAAAAAGTTAGACATTGGTAACCCCCGACACTCTTTCAATCTTCTTCCTCCCCTCGTTTTTCAGTGTCATTTTCTCACTGGTTCACTCCGTGTTTTAGGCAGAGGACGCTTCTGTCTCTGGCAGAGATGCTCAATCTGAATTTCAACAGGGCTCGGTTCATGTTTTAATCATCGAGCATGCTGAGGAGATAGCAAAGCATTGTAATGAGCAGCTGAAAAGCACACAAAAACCAGCTGCTTTGGACGCAGTGGAGGGTAAATACGTTTTCATTGCAACTGAGATGCATTTGCATTGAACGCTAATCATGAGAAGGAGGATGAGGAGAGGAGAGGAGAGGAGAGGAGAGGAGAGGAGAGGAGAGGAGGAGACACAGAGGGTTCTTCTCTCTGTTTCTCTAATGTAACTGGTGCAGGACTTATTGTATCGTAGGAGTTATTGTATCATAGTAATAAAACTGCTGCAATAGCACATTGTATCAGAGAAAACACAACTATTTAATTTCACTAACACACACAGGTTTGTGTTGCTATTCCTATTATGACTTTGTATTGACTTCCATTCATTGTGGACAGTCTAATCAAAACCTTACCACTAACCTTAACCAGGACCAATTCATACCTAACCCTTACCTTAACCTACCCACAATTCACATCTTACCACTAGCATTAACCAGGAGCTCAGAAATTAAGTTATGCCTTATTAGGACCAAGCTTTGATCCCCATGAGGTCTACTGGTCCTGACAAGGTCGGTGTTAATGCAGGAAAAGGTCCTCACACACACACAAGCACGTCTCCATGACTTCAGAGGACATTACATTGGCTTACATTGATTTCCTCAGGACTTACTCTCACCTTAAAATAAACCTAACCTTAAAAAAAATGTCTTAATTCATATTTAAGGACTGTTAAATAGCAACACCGCTACCTCCCTGATATTAGAAGGTTTTATGCAGGAGCATAGTTAGTTCGTTCCATGAGCTCACTGACGTGTTTCTGTTCTTGGTGTGTTGAAATGCCTCTGAGACTTCAGGTTAAAAATAAACCCACAGACACACAGACACGCAGACACTGACCTGTGAGGTCAAAGGTGGGCCACGAGCCCAGCTCACAGGCTCGGCAGGTGTACTCATCGAACACAAACTCGTTTTCTTTGCAGGGGGTGCACGTCCAGCAGCAGCTCACCTCGCCTTTACGGATCACCTAGAAGGGGCACAGTGTGCATTGTGAATGTTTGCCTGTACCTTCCAGTACCAGTGAGCTGGATTATTTATCAGTGTCAGCTCAGTTCTACCGGCCACTGTATCCAAATGGAGCTTTTCTTTTATGCAGCTACAATGGCAGAATGGAAATTCCTTATGAACCAATGTTGGTAAGAATTAGACTGGCCTATAAGAAACTGTGCCATGTACACTTATTACCACTGCTTTCTATTTTCCAGGTCAGGGTGCTGGAATCACTATATTAAACAATACTTTTTAAATTATTACTTATTACAGAATACTAGACACTTTATTAAACAGCAGGTGAAAATAAATGATATCTGTATAAGTTGTATTTACCTTAATCTGTCCTTTGTCACAGGGTTCACTGCAGACTGACTTGATGATGGCCTCTTTGTTGGGCCAGATTTCATCATGGTCTATCTTCAAGCCGCGGTTGTCCCAACTGCCAACATTAATGTAGTCGTAGTAGTCCTTCCCCATCTTTTTAAAGTTCATTATCTCATACCTGTACAGAAAAAGAGCATGTATGAAAACATGCAACACATGTCACACAGAAACACACCACTTCAGCTTTGCAACCCAAAACGCAATAAAAAGGAGAGGATGTAATTTCTGTCCAGTTCCAGCACTCACCTGCCGGGCGAGTCTCCATTCACATCAAATAGGATTCCCTCCCCCGACACTCCGGTGAAGTTAGTTTTCATCAGGAAGTCCAGCAGTGTGGCACCATCTATAGGTCGCATGGCATCACATAGGCCCTTAAAATACATGGACAGTCGGGTCATGTAAAACTAATGTGTCCTGATCCACATGTTCAGGTTAGAATCTGTGTGTGCACACGAGTAGCTTTCAATGGTGGTCAATGGTCTTTCATGTTAAAACTGAATGCAACAGCTATAAAGTAGTTGTTAAAGTTCCTCCAGTTAACCCTTAACTGTATATTCAAAGTAGGATGATTATCGCAACACTATGGAAATCAAACCACAGTGCGTCATCCATACAAATGACATGAAGATTGAAAGGAGCAGTGAGGAAGTATTGCTTTTCTATCTATGACATTTACGCCAATGACTGTACCAGTGAACAGAACTGAACCATTATGTGCTGTCTGACTCGCAGAAAGTAACATATAGAATAAAATACAGATTAATTATTGAAATTGCTTAAATGTTCTACTATTCCATGTGAATTTCCTACTTTATATATAATTATTATGTACTGTTTTAGTCTGTACATGTTATCCTTTGGGTTCCCATCAGGAAATTGTAAATGAAATGGCAACTAGAGTGAATTCTACAATAAACCCAATCAAGTGGCCACAAATTTCACACACTCGATATAGTGGGTATCTAGATATTAGTCCCTCATAAAGATCTCTGTATAATTTATTGAGAAATTCACAACAACATTGAAAAAATCTCCCAATGTTAAAGAAAGTTAATATTTTCCCTTATCTGCCCCTTTATCAAATCTGCTCCAAAATCGAATGAGTTTTCCCCTGACTCATACGTCACCCTTACACCACGTTTCACTAAAATCACTTTATTAGTTCTTGTGTAATCCATCTAACACACAGGCAGACACACAGCGATGAAAACACAACCTCCTTGCCAGAGGTAGATATGGACCTGTGGAAACAAGTTGTACTGTAACATGGCCGCAAAAACCCGTTAGGCACCTTCTTTTTTTCCCATCGTTCCCACTCTTCACCCTCTTCATCTCTTTGAGTCATAGTGTCCCTCTATTCATTCATCCCAGCCGTACCTGATAACCTGGGCAGAGAGCCCGCTGCATATTATGCAGGCCATATGCCATTGAGTAGATGGCGTTGATGACGAACCCCATCTTGGTGTCCTGTGCGTACTGCTGCCGAAGCGACTCTCGCTCTGCAGAGGTGGGGGGGCAGGGACAGAGGACAAATGGAAAACAAATGCAGGTATATCAGTGCAACTCCTAATTTCACGTTTTCTTTCTAATATTACGAAGCAAAGTGTTTTTCTTTTCTTCCTGACATCAAAGACTGCTCTCTTCCCTTTTCTCGACGGCCACTTCACAGCTCCACATCTCATTCCTTTCTGTCCCGTTCATTTGTTTCACGTCCTATTTCATTAGAATAAGGGAGACATGACTCCCTTTGATGCAGCTCTCACGCATCGTTTTGATTAATGGAGGAGCCGAAACAGAGAGGGACAAGAAAGAGACGAATACATTGAAATAAAGGGAGAGTGCACTCGCAGCCCCAAGGGGAAATGAACAGATGAACAGGAAACTTGTGTGTGCATGGTTGTTTACTGAATGTGTTTGTGTTCAGCCAGTTTTTTTTGCATATTATGTGAGTGTATGTTATTTGCATTAATATCAATAAAAGCAGATTGACAATGTAGCCTGTGATGTGAAAACAGAAACACATGCTTTCCGTCTTCTCCGTATGATTATTGTCAACACAAAAATACAGGCGCCTGTAACTCAGTGTTCACTGCTAATGAATTTCATGTCTTTTCCCAAATATGTCTCAAGGGATTTAACAATAAACAATGATAAACGTAACTGGTATCGCTAACAATCCCTCCTCATACGGAAACTGATATTAAAGTGCTGTCACTACAGAGAATTCCTCCGGCTGCCCGTTTACTTTCATTTCTTATTTTCGGTCTGTACTCACTGCTACAGGTGCGGTTGTACTTGCTGCTCTCCTGCGGGTGGCCTTTAATCCGACAGTGAAAGCGATGCTGCCAGAACTCTGGAAACCAGGGGTTCCGGATGTTGTTCTCAGGCCGAAGTTTAAGGTAGTACTCGTCAAACCACTTCACGTCGGCCGACTGGAGCTTGATGGTAATACCACCGGCTGCCTCCCTAACAAAACCGTCCGTCACGTCGTACCTGTCTGCCCATCCATCACTGTCACAGAACACAAGGAAAGACAAGCAGAACAATTAAGTAAAGATTTCAATTTATATGTTAGGCTTGAAAAAGGGTCATACAATACAAAGACAATTTTCATCATTTCATTTTCTATGTGGTGGCGTTAGTTCTTTATTACAACAGACTTCTGCTGATTTTGCTGCACTGGCTTCTAAGGTAGAATTTGTTTGGAATGAGGATTTTCTCATTTTCAAACATCAATAATTTGGGAGAAGACTGAGATAGAAGTGTGAGGGCAACTTTTCTGTGTGTCCAACCATTGTAAATCTTAAAGAAACATGGTGTTAACTTGAGGACAATCTCGCTCAGTGTTAAGGACACATCTTTTTCCTGCAGATATCTTGTCCTGCAGAATGTCAAGAAAGTAGATCTTATTGACTATGTTGCAGTCAGAGGGCAGACGCCAGCAAAGAGGAAAGAAGAGAGGAGGGAAAGAAATACTAGATCCTTGGAGTGTGACAGATGTTCAGTAGTTGAGAACTTTTCTAACCAGTCCAAACCAGCATTCATGTCTTTGTTAGATAGTGAACATTTGTTGAAGTGAACATTTCCAGGGTGGGGGCTGTGTGTGAGAACGCAAATGTCCTTTTCCTGCCAGCCCCCCTAGTAAAATGTCCACAAAATGTCTGCGCGAGCCCATGTGAGAATGCAGAAGGAAAATGTCAAGCGTGGCAGTGGGCGTGTTGATGACGATTCTAACACATTATAGATGCAAAACTGGATGATTATAAACACCTCAAGATGAAAATAGAGGTGCCATGCACGTGGAAGTAGCAAACGAACATGTCAACTTGGAAAGAACGATATTCGAAAGTTTGACGCTCATGCCGTTGTGCCGTAAACAAAAACACTCTGCTTTCCGAAGCAGGACTCATACATGATGTCCCGCCTGCATGCTATAGGCGCAACCCTTCACCTGAATGTTTCGGAAATGTTCCTGTTGTTGTGAACACATCCGACTTGGACAGTCTCTCGCTGCTTTCTTCATATGTGAAAGGCAAATTCCAGGAAATGTCCACAACCAATTTTCCAGAGTTCATATCTGAAAATGTCTTACTACAGTTGCTTAGTGTGTACGTGTGTGCATGTCTACGTACGTGTGTGCATGCCGGTTATTTGGTGATTTAAACATTTGGGTTGTGAGGTGAAGCACAGGGCACCAATAGGGTGCAGACGTTTGGCAAAAAAAAAAATAAACATCAGAGAGGGAGAGCAGGAATAGCAAATCAGGGAGAAGCCCAGTGAAAGACAGCAAAAACAGAAGGATAAGCAGGGAGTCAGAAGACATGTGGGAGGGAGCTCTTTATTATTATGGGCACTGTCCAAAATTCTTCATATCGCTGACAAAGACGCATAAACACTACGCACAGACACACACCAACATACGCCAGTCGGGTGCTGAGATGATCTAGGTCAAATGGAGTATTTTGGCTGCAGCTCAGCAGCCGTGCCCCGTCAGACACCAGCAAGACGAATATAACTGCCTCACAATACACGCACATAAACTGTGGAGACATATCACTGTCGTTTGCATTTTTTGGAGGAGATTTGGGTTTATTGCTCCTCAAGGAGGTACAGATGGCACAGTGTGTGTGTGTGTGTGTGTGTGTGTGTGTGTGTGTGTGTGTGTGTGTGTGTGTGTGTGTGTGTGTGTGTGTGTGTGTGTGTGTGTGTTCGAGAGAAAAAGAAAGATAAAGAGGGAGGGAAAGAGAGAGAAGTGGATGTGAAAGACAAATCTCTCCTCCTTTCACAACTACTGCCAATGTGGCCTCAGGCAAAACAATGATCCTCGGTTTCTTTCGATGGAAATTTTCATTTCTTACTTTCTTCTTTCTCTCCCTCTCTCCCCCCCTTCTCTCTCAGCCTCCAGAGAACAAAACTCATTTTCTCCTACAGCAGTCCTCCTAGCCTCGGTCCGTTTGGAGTGCTTGTGTGCATATGTAAACTGCCTTCTCCGTCTGTCACCATTTGGGTGTCTGTAGCTGTCCCTCTTTTTTCTCTTTCTTTGACGTTTTTCACTCCATCCTCTACCTCTGAGCTGTAAACATAAATCACGGCTATCCATTCTATGACAGACCAGGCCTGTAAACATAAAAATAAATGTGTTGTTTGGAATCAGTTGGGGGGGGGTGATAGGGTGGTGAGCAGTGGTTCTGGCACCATAGATGACGAGATGGACGACGTGTCTCCACTTTGTCCCACTATCCAGAAACGCAGCTAAAATATCCTGACTACATATCAGCCATGTTGTGCATATGGAGCCAGAGTCAGTGCAGTAGCGAGATTTGGGAATGAAGCCGAGGTATAGAAAGGTCCTATCGATACACGAGTTTGACCAATCACGAGTCCGTCTCAGCTGTCAATCGTGAGATTGTTTTTATCGCATCAAATAACGAATTAAAACCACATCTACTGAAAAAAATTGCACTTGAACAAACGTCAATGTGATAAGAACTACCTACAATGACAGAAACCATCTTCTTTTTAAAAGATGTGTACTTTTAATTTTTAATTAGGCCCATGTCCCATCAACTAACATGGAGGAGGCAGGATTAATTAGCTATACTGCAGCCAGCCACTGGGTGGCGATCGAGACACTTAGGTTTCACTTTTGGGGTTTGCCCTGTTCACCATCGGTGTCTGCCTCCTCTATTGCATGAATGTGATTTGATTGCACAGCGCCTGTGTTTGAGTATTTGTTTTTTATGGTATATTTGATTGGCTGGTGCCTCGGCTGCGGCTTAAATCGTGGAGCTTTTCTGAACTTCTGCCACACACAGTGCAAACAGAGCAAAACAACCACAATGCAATTGTGCAACACATGACGTCACCCTGTTCAAGGTGAACAGGCAGCATTTCTGTTGATGCCTCCCAACAGGTGTGAGCATGTCCAGTTACAGAACACTCATACGTACACGTTGAGTTTGTAGAGGGCTTTAACTGTAACCCCTTCTTCTCTTTAGCATTGCATGGACAGCTACTATGGCACGTTAGCATGAAAGCCATCAATGGTGTGTGTCCCAAGCTTAAAACTGTGATTGGCTGCCAGCACGAAGCTGGAACGCCCCAACTTCAAGCTTTAAAGGACCATGTTAGCTAAATGCTTAATGCTATAGAAGTTGACACAGGCTGATGTTTTCTTTAGGACAGAAGGACATTGGATGTGCTTCAGAAGGTCAGATGTCACATGAGTAAACAAGTCAAACAAAACTTGGGTGAAACAGACACGGTTGATATCAGTGGTTCCAAACCTGTGGGTCCTGATGTCAGGATACAAAAAAAGCTCAAAGAAAAGAAAACTTCCTTCAATCTTAGATTTCTTTTGTAACAATAAAAAATTACGATGTCACTTATTATCACTCACTGATAAGATAATTTCAAATAAACAACTGTAATGCATGTCACAATCACATTGTCACCACAAATGTATTTCTCTAGTGCACTGTGGCTTAGAAGGAAAATATCAAGGTGGTTGCGGATGCTTGGATCATTATTTCAATAACAGTGTTGACTTTGGTACATTAGTTTTGGTTGGGTGATTCTCAGCACATGTTGTTCTCTGGTGTCACACAGGGGATGTTGTTCCATGCAGAGCAACGAAGTGCTAGTATCACACGGCACGGATCGATGGGCAGCTCCCCCCCCCGAGGGACGAATGTATAAGATTTGGGTTATTTCTGGGAGTATTTCCTTCTAGAGTGTGGTTAACACAATGCTGTATTGACATTAGGAGACACGGTGGGTGGAGGAGTGAGAAAGGAACAAAGTGAGGGAAGTGATTGACAGGCAGAGGCAGAGAAAACAGATTCAAGTAAACAATCCCTGATCATTAATCAGGTCGCTCTCATCCTGTCAATGGATTTTTTCTTTCTCTCTCTCTCTCCCTCGACGTTTTTCGCCCTCTGTCATTAACACCTTCAGCTTTCCCTGGACTCCTTTCATTTTGTTTTCCTCTCCTCTTCCTTCTCCCAATGCTCCGACTGTCACATTTCACTGCATCCATCTGTCATTATGTCCTTTGCTTTTGCTTTGATGCTCTTCTCATTTACTATTTCACTGATGCAACATACTTTAAATCTATACTAGGGTTGGGCATCGTTAGGGTTTTTTCCGATATCAGGGCTAAATCAATACTTTTAAAATGGTACCGGTGCACATAAGGTGCCAGAACTGAACATTTTTATTCTTTGCCAAGGCAAATTGGCAAGTTATAATTTAACATTAGTCTGAGGGCAGGGCAAGTTTTTTAATACAGAGCTCAGGCACCAAAATAAGGCACCAAAATCTGCATTGTGGTTCTGTCAGTCTATGTCTATGAGGCGTACTTGTTTTTGTCACTGTTTAAATTCTCGCTTTCTGTCTCTCACTCATCCTTCTTTTCTCTCATTGGCTTCCGCCTGTTGGGCAAGTTTCCGAGCAGGTAACACCTGCGGCTCATCAGGGGCCAAGATAGCGTGCAAACAGACACACAAACACACACTTGGATTAATCACCACTGGAGAGTAAAATTATTTCTAAAAAGTTAACGCATCTCATAAACCCCTCCTATACCTCACCGACCTGCTCCAACACCACACTCCATCCCGTCGGCTCCGCTCCTCTGATGCTAACATCCTGTCCCATCCAGGACCAAGCACCAGACCTGGTGCGACAGAGCCTTCTCCATAGCTGCCCCCTCCCTCTGGAACTCTCTCCCCAAACACATCCGAGACTGCACCAATCTCACAATGTTCAAATCACAACTCAAAACTCACCTTTTCACATTTGCTTTTAATGTGTGATGTATGTTGTGTGCTCTATGTTTTTAGTGTGTAGCTTTTTATGTTAATTTTAACATTTGTAAAGTGTCTTTGAGTACCATGAAAAGCGCTCTATAAATAAAATATATTATTATTAACTTTGTGACCTTCACCATGTTCATGTTCTCAGCAAAAATCTTGAAATCCCACAGTGTTAAACTGTCTGTGTTTAAACATCACTGAAATAAAATACATAAAGACATATATGGCTGGGGGGGGGGTGGAACTGCAGTGTTTTATCAACAAATTTATAATTGCCCCTTGTGGAAATAATATGTTTAGTAAACTCTGCATCACAATCGCAATTATATTTGCTATGTTCTCTGCTTTGCACAAATAGCACAATAAACATGATTTTAATAGTTTCCCAGTTTGCACGACACCCACACATTCTCATCTGAATCCTGCAGATCTATTTCATACCAAACTTTATTGATGTTTGTTACCAATGACTCGTCTTGATGTTTCGAAAACATGTTTAAATTTGTGTTTTAGGAGCACGCTTTTGTTGAATCCTCAAAACTTATAATTCAATGAAACAGATAAATGCAAGCGAGGATCACTTACACAGGGTAGTTTTCACCTGTACCAACCTGCAAAAGACACATCTAAGATGTCTTCCATTTTACGAGCACAAGGAGATATTTTTCTATCGCACCGTTAGGTTTGTCTTCAGCTGCACCTGCTAGGTTTCTTGGTGATTTGCCTTGAGTCACAGTAGGCGGTGAAGCACAGCAGGGGTTGAATGTTATTGTCTTCCAAACAGCAAGTTGTCAAGCCTGAACACGATATGTAAAGACTATGCACAAAGCTGTAAAACAGGTATTCTTTCAGAGTTGTACCACAACATTTTCACACTAACACCTCATTTACACAGTTTTGCTCAAATATGGATTCTGCCTCCTACTGTTCAACGCACAGAAATGCATTTCTTCCAGTGATGGATAGAGAAGCCTTTGCAGGAAGAGGAGATCATTTTCACCTCCCATTTTTGTGGAATATTCACCTGTAGCAATATCTGGACTCATATTGCTTTGAAATTGCAGGTTAAAGCACATTTTTTACATCAATTATAATATTATCAAATCAATGTTATTCCCACTCTCCCAACTCTCCCACGTCTTTAACTTTGATTTAACTTTTTTCTATTGAAATTCACAATGTGTTAAACTGGCTCGACTATCAACAACTGAATTTAATGAATTAGCCTCTAAGCTTATTGTTTTTTATCATTTATCAATGGGCAAAGTGCTGAGCTGTGTTTCTGTATCTTAAATAGAATGGACCTTCTATTCACAAAATGATCGAAAATCATGGCGAGGAAGACACTTCTTTAACAGGAGCGCCTGTAGCTGAAATGACTGGCCTTTAACACACCCACTGATATTGATATTATAAATGATTCCTCTAATTTATAGCTCCCCCCATTTTAAATCTGCACTGAAAACGTGCAACGTTCCTCTGACAAACAAAAATACCAAACGTGCACTACAGGCAACCCCTATGAAATCTATACATCTGCGCTTTGCACTCTTTGCCCCTGATTCCAAAGACTGCAGCCCACAGGGTGTGTATATGAGCTGTATGGATTTTGAACATGAAGCTCAACAAACGTACATAAAAATACACACAGATGTTTACTGATCAACACAGTGTGTAACTGTGTGGGCGATGCTGCCACAAGAGTAGGGATTTAAAAGAAGTCTTCAGGGTATTTGTTCACATGTATCATGTGTGTGTGTACGTGCATGCGTGTTCATCAATTAAGCTGATCAATCCCTCACTCTATTCTTGATCGCAATAACTGTTCTTAATGACATCTTGGTGCTCTCTCTCTCTGTCTCTTTATATACAGTCTATGGTCTCTACATGTCTCGGAGCCCAAGGCCGTTGCCATGGTTTCCAGCCCACGCTCAACCTGCTGTCTGTACTTTGTGTCTCATTAAAGCACAGTGGATTTTAAATGTATGCACACAGACACCCACACACACCCTCTCCCACTCTCTCTCTCTCTCTCTCACACA